>NC_079193.1:328519617-328608665 GCF_029499605.1 Hyla sarda
GGAGCAGCAAATAGTGTGAAAGGAGCCTTACTCTGAAGAACTTTTTCTGATGTTTTTAGCCATATTAGTGTCTGCAGAAGGGTCCTTGTTCAGCATGTTCTCCATTTCTGACTAATAGATTCTCCTTCTTGTAGGAAACAGGATACTTGAAGAAACTTGCCCTCACAGCATGGACTGGAAACGGTCTAAAGTGAAAGTTCTAAAACTCTACTCAATTGCTCTGATCAGGCACTCGCGACCCAAAAGCTGTCTCAGGTTAGAAGCTTCTAGCTACTGGAAAAGTAGTTGGTTCTCTGGTGAAGACAAGTCTTGTATAGCTTCAGCAGGCTTTGGGTTAATCAAGTTGTTGTCTAGCCTTAACCCCTTCCCGACTTATGACATACCTGTACGTCATGGGTGGCAAGGTGTTCCCGACCCATGACATACAGGTACGTCATGAACATTTTTGCCGCTACTCGCGGCATCCCGCAGCGCCCGGAAAGATGGTGGCTATTACTGATAGCCAGCCATCTTACCATGCGACCACGGGGGGTTTCATCCCCCACCCAGCCACCCCCCCACCCCCCAGCGATCGCTGCTATCAGCTGGTCAAATCTGACTAGCTGATAGCAGCGTTTCGCTATCAGAATACTTAGCAGCGCGGTGTGTGAGTCCCGATCACGGGGATCGGGACATACACCGCTCTGCTAAGTGTCCCTGACCCGTCCCCCGGCGTCACTTACCCGTCCGAGCGGTCCCGGCGCGAGCAACGTCCTCCAGGCGGTCCCGGCGGTGGTGCGTCCCGGAGGTGAGTATCCAGCAGCAGGGCGGCATCTTCACAGACCATGCATGCTGGGAGTTGTAGTTTTGCAACAGCTGGAGGCACACTGGTTTGGAAACACTAAGTTTGGTTGCAAAACACTTGAACGTTTATTACTTAACTTAGTGTTTCCAAACCAGTGTTCCTCCAGCTGTTGCAAAACTACAACTCCCAGCATGCACGGACAGCCAAAGGGCATGCTCGGAGTTTGCAACAGCTGGATATTTGCCCCCTCCCCCCAATGTGAATGTACAGGGTACACTCACATGGGCGGAGGTTTACAGTGAGTGCTGCAAGTTTGAGATGGCGCAAATTTTGCGCTGCAGCTCAAACTTCCAGCGGCAAACTTGCTGTGAACCTCTGCCCATGTGACTGTACCCTAAAAACACTACACTACACTGACACTAACCTAAAATAAAAAGTAAAAAACACTACATATACACATATCCCTACACAGCCCCCTCCCCAAAAAAATGAAAAACGGCTGGTACGCTACTGTTTCCAAAACGGAGCCTCCAGCTGTTGCAAAATAATAACTCCCAGTATTGCCGGACAGCCATTGACTGTCCAGGCATGCTGGGAGTTTTGCAACAGCTGGAGGCACCCTGTTTGGGAATCATTGGCATAGAATACCCCTATGTCCACCCCTATGCAAATCCCTAATTCAGGCCTCAAATGCGCATGGCGCTCTCTCACTTTGGAGCCCTGTCGTATTTCAGGGCAACAGTTTTGGGACACATATGGGGTATCGCCGTACTCGAGAGAAATTGCCTTACAAATTTTGGGGGGCTTTTTCTTCTTTAACCCCTTATGAAAAGGTGAAGTTGGGGTCTACACCAGCATGTTAGTGTAAAAAAATAAATTTTTTACACTGACATGCTGGTGTTGCCCTATACTTTTCATTTTCACAAGAGGTAAAAGGGAAAAAAGACCCTCTAAATTTGTAATGCAATTTCTCCCGAGTACGGAGATACCCCATATGTGGGCGCAAAGTGCTCTGGGGGCGCACAACAAGGCCCAGAAGGGAGAGTGCACCATGTACATTTGAGGTGATTTGCACAGGGGTGGCTGATTGTTACAGCAGTTCTGACAAACGCAAAACAATAAATATCCATATGTGACCCCATTTTGGAAACTACACCCCTCACGGAATGTAATAAGGGGTGCAGTGAGCATTTACACCCCACTGGTGTATGACAGATTTTTGGAACAGTGGTCTGTGAAAATGAAAAATAAAATTTTTGATTTGCACAGTCCACTGTTTCAAATATCTGTCAAACGCCAGTGGGGTGTAAATGCTCACTGCACCCCTTATTAAATTCCATGAGGGGTATAGTTTCCAAAATGGGGTCACATGTGGGGGGGTCCACTGTTCTGGCACCATAGGGGCTTCCTAAATGGGACATGCCCCCCAAAAACCCTTTCAGAAAAACTCACTCTCCAAAATCCCATTGTCGCTCCTTCCCTTCTGAGCCCTCTACTGCGCCCGCCGAACACTTTACATACGCATATGAGGTATTTCCTTACTCGAGAGAAATTGGGTTACAAATTTTAGGGTGATTTCTCTCCTTTTACCCCTTGTAAAAATTCAAAAATTGGGTCTACAAGAAAATGCGAGTGTAAAAAATGAAGATTTAGAATTTTCTCCTTCACTTTGCTGCTATTCCTGTGAAACACCTAAAGGGTTAAAACACTTACTGAATGTCATTTTGAATACTTTGGGGGGTGCAGTTTTTATAATGGGGTAATTTATAACGTATTTCTAACATGAAGACCCTTAAAATTCACTTCCAACCTGAACTGGGCCCTGAAAAATTACGATTTTGAAAATCTTGAGAAAAATTGGAAAATTGCTGCGGAACTTTGAAGCCCTCTGGTGTCTTCCAAAAGTAAAAACTTGTCAATTTTTTTATGCAAACACAAAGTAGACATATTGTATATGTGAATCAATATGTAATTTATTTGGAATATCCATTTTCCTTTCAAGCAGAGACTTTCAAAGTTAGAAAAATGCTAAATTTTCAAAATTTTCATGAAATTTTTAGATTTTTTACCAAGAAAGGATGCAAATATCAGTGAAATTTTACCAATAACATAAAGTAGAATATGTCACGAAAAAACAATCTCGGAATCAGATTGATAAGTAAAAGCATTCCAGAGTTATTAATGTTTAAAGTGACAGTGGTCAGATTTTCAAAAAATGCCCAGGTCCTGAAGGGGTGAAAATGGGCTGGGTCATGAAGGGGTTAAAGGGGTATTCCAGGCCAAAACTTTTTTTATATATATATCAACTGGCTTCGGAAAGTTAAACAGATTTGTAAATTACTTCTATTAAAAAATCTTAATCCTTCCAATAGTTATTAGCTCCTGAAGTTGAGTTGCTGTTTTCTGTCTAACTGCTTTCTGATGACTCACGTCTCAGGAGCTGTGCAGCTCCTATGGGGATATTTTCTCCATCATGCACAGCTCCCGGGACGTGACATCATCATTGAGCAGTTAGACAGAAAACTTCAGAAGCTAATAACTATTGGAAGGATTATGATTAAAAAATTCGAAGTAATTTCAAATTTGTTTAAATTTCCGGAGCCAGTTGATATATATATATATATATATATATATATATATATATATATATAAAAACAAGTTTTTGCCTGGAATACCCCTTTAAAATTTACCGACAGGACCTTGCATAGTAAACTTTGACTAACTGATCTACCCAGCAACATGTCTCTAGCTTGAGCCAGACTGCACTAGTTTGGATTCAGTCCTGATAGTTTTTGCCATATGAAAATTACATCTGTAAAATTAATTCATGTGGGAATATATTGAACTCAATAGAAAAAAGCATCTTTTTGCCTGTATTTTGAGCAGTAAAATGGCAGTTTATTGGTGTTTTGTGGCCAAAAAGGACAAGAAAAACTGTTTAAACATAGCCTTAAAGTAAACAGAAAATCAAGGTCTCTGTGATGTGATCAATGTCTGTACTTTTTATAAGTAGACAAATCAGTCATAGTCATAGTTTATAAATCTGACTATTATTAATGTGGGAATTAATGTGAGGGTTCTGGAAATAAAGTGAGTGAGACAGTACCAGGTAAAACCATGTGCATGGATACACTGCTGTACTTTTATAAATAGTAATATTTAGCATCACTGTACAGGGGAATCCTTTTTGGAGTGAAAATCTATTGATTTAACCAACTTTCTAAAAAAAAAATTAAAAAAAATTGCATATTTTCCTGTTTCTGCTACAAAATAAAACTACTGTACTTCAGCTGCAAAATTGAACAACTGTTTATCATGTAATAAAATAAAATGAGAATTAAAAATAAAGCAACAATTTATCATTCTAAAAGGAATTTTTTTGGTGTCTAAAACAGGAACGGTCATACAAGAGTTAAATTAACTATGCAATTTTCAGTTCTGTCTTATGCTGCTATACTTTGATGTCATCATAGAGTACAAGTCTAAAAAAATTCCTATGTTTGGCTCCGGTTGTATTTCTGTCAAGGAGATGTCAATGTATAAACTCAACTTGAATATCCCGGTCTAGAAAGTACAAATATCCAGCACTACGATATGCATTGTATAAATAGTGCATGTTTTGAACTGTCTTCTACCATAAAGTACTCATATCGGCTTACATTGTGTGAAGTCATTGTTTGAGAGCAAAACCTGGGCACAGACTACATTGATATATTAGGCCTTATCTCGATAACTGACTATACTGCAGCCAGGGCTCTGCTTTGTTATGTATCATATTTCAGAATAGCTAATAACATTTGTTTTTTGGCATAACATTTTAGTAGACGCTTGCCAGGGTGTGCTAAAAAGATATAAAATCACTTTCTAATCATTCGTGGGTGGGAGGTGGTAACTTACTGACTTTTTTATTAAAAGACTAGGATGTGAGAACTCAATTTTGACTTTTTGGATTTGTCTTTTATTTCTTCTCTTATCTTTTGTTTAGTAAAAACTTTTTTCCCCAAATTTTCTAAATATATATGAATTGTTTTCCTTGACATTTTACATTTATATTAGAAAGATAAGATCCACCATTGGCCAGAGGAGAGTTGGTCACCTTAAATCCAGGTCCAACCAATCTGGAGAACCAGCGAGTTGCCCAATGGTGTTTTCCATAACTTTCCTGACAGCCTGAACAAAAAATTACTTATAAATATAGTTATTTTGTGTACAGGCTTCTTCAAGAAACTATATTCTGGATCTAAAGGGGTGTTAGCAGGAGCGGTCTATATAAAGACTCTCGTGGATCTTCAAATTGATAGTACAAGATATGTTTAACTTTGGTGATATTGTGAGTGCACTCATTCCCAAGGCTGGAATTTGATCATGGGTCTGGAGTAGAGATGAACAAATTTTTGAAAAATTTGATATGGCTGATTCGCCAAATTTTCTGAAAAAAATCGGTTCAGTCCAAATTTATTTGCGGCAAATCTGTATTAAAAACGGCTATTTCTAGTCTACAGGGAGCCTCAAGAGGGGAGTAGAACATTTTGCCTTGCTGTAACACGTATTGGGTGTGTGCTGGGTTAGTAAAATAATACTGTTATTCAGTATGACATGCAGATTATAGGCATCGCTATTAGAATCCCTGTCGCAGAGCGGCACAATGACAGAGCCTGGAGGGGGCATCAGTATGAGGAGACCATATAGTGGCTGAATGAAACAGTGTGGAGGTGGCGGCAGTGGCGGGATGAGGAGACCATATAGTGGCTGAATGACACAGCCTGGAGTTGGCGGCCGCATGAGGAGACCATATAGTGGCTGAATGACACAGCCTAGATTTGTCGGAAGCATGAGGAGACCATATAGTGGCTGAATGACACAGCCTGGAGGTGGCGGAAGCATGAGGAGACCATGTAGTTGCAAAATGACACAGCCTAGAGGTGGCAGCAGCATGAGGAGAATATATGGTGGCAGTATGAGACAGCCTGGAGCTGGCATCAGCATAAGGAGAACTTATGGTGGCAGTATGAGACAGCCTGGAGCTGGCATCAGCATGAGGAGAACATATGGTAGAAGTGTGAGACCGCCTGGAGCTGGCATCAGCATGAAGAGAACATATGGTGGCAGTATGAGACAGCCTGGAGGTGGCATCAGCATGAGGAGAACATATGGTGGCAGTATGAGACAGACTGGAGCTGGCAGAAGCATGAGGAGAACATATGGTGGCAGTATGAAACAGCCTGGAGGTGGCATCAGCAGCATCAGGAGTCCTGAAAGTGACCCGTGACATAGTGGGGGCGGTGGGTGAGAGCTCCACTATGAGGAGGACAGAGAGGGGAGTGACGGGCTGGGATTCGCATGCGGGCACGTTCCGTGATGCAAATCCCAGCCCTGCCGGCAGCAGGGACATGACAGAGCGCTCACGGCCAGCATGTCTTGCCGGAGCACGGATGTAACACTTCCCCTGTAAGGCTCTACTCTCGCATTATTAATTCCCTTCTTGGCAAGTGTTACTCACCCTAAAAAGGGCGGTCCCACACAGGAACCTCTCCGTATTTCCACCTGCAAACACTGCCATTTCCCAGGGTTTTTAGGTGGAAATAGGGAGAGGGTCCTGTTTGGGGCCGCCCTTTTTAGGGTGAGTAACACTTGCCAAGAAGGGAATTAATAATGCGAGAGTAAGGCCTTACAGGGGAAGTTTTTACCCCCACTGGTTTCAATTGACCATACGTCGTTCCCTTCCACCTTTTAGAGGTCTTTCCAATACTTGGTCGTGTAGGTGGCACATGGTGCTTTTTGCACACCTTTCCTTTTGCTTGATTTAAAAAAATCTTTGGGTACATATATTTTATCCTAAGAAAAGATAAGTTTTAGCTAATGCATATCCTCAATACTTACTTGTGGTTTGATTCGGAGGAATGTCTGTAACTGGGGAACAGCACCTTAAATATGTTTTGCACTATCAATATTTGTGAAGTGTTGGTGTGGCACCATGGTCAATCTACTCTGATGCATTAGGCATTGGGGGGTGGAAATCCTGGCCGATCCATGTCTGATTCATCTTCACAAAGGTCAGTCTCTCCACATTTTTTGTGGACGGATGAGTTCTCCTAGGGGTTAATATGGCACCCGCCGCACTCAACACCTGCTCTGATGGCACACTACTGGCGGGGCAGGACAGCTTTTCCATGGCAAACTCTGCTAGTTGCGGCCACAAATAAAGTTTGGCTGCCCAGAAGTCCAGAGGATCTTCAAGTTGTGTTGGCATGGGCATGTCAAGGTATGCCACCACTTGCTGGTTCAGGTCCTGCTCCAGGTCTACCTGCTGCTGATGAGTTGCTTCACTATGCGGGGTGATGAAAGGTACTCATCAGCGACTGTAGACTCAGGCTGCTGCTGATGGAGTAGTACTGCTCCTGCCACCCCTCCCCAGCTCCCATGACAGGGGAAGGTGAGCGCAGAGGACCCCCCGAGTCAGACCTGCTAGAGGATGGATGGTGGCGCAGATAGGCATTGGCCAATTGACTACGTAGAATGTCTCTGTAGTAGGTAAGTTTGTCCTCCCTCTCAGTGGGTGTAAAAAAGGTCCCATTTTGTGGCAGTAACGAGGGTCCAATAAGGTGGAGAGCCAGAAGTCATCCCGCTGCCGAATAGTGACAATTCGGCGGTCACTACGCAAGCGAGCATGCATTGTGCCATTTGTGCATGTGACTCAGAGGGAATCCCTGCCTCCATCTCCACTGCACACTGCCACGGTGTGTCTGGGTCCTCTGTCTCGCCTTCTTCATAACCCTCTAGCTCCTCTAGCTGCTCCTGCTCCTCCTCTCCTGTCCGATAACTAGAAAAACCACCCATCTCACAAAACCTAAACTGTGCTCCACTGTGCCCCTCCTCCTCCAGTTCAACCCCCCCAGGGCTCATGTGGCCGTGAGATGTAGTCGCCACAACTCCAGTGCCCTGACTTGCCATAGTTTCCAACACGTGTTATAGTAAATGAAGCAGTGGAATGAGGTTGTTCATCCTGTAATCCTGGCAACTGACTAATAAGGTAGCTTCCTCAAAGAGCATGAGCAAATGGCAGGTGTCATGTATGAGCTGCAACTGGTTGACATTGAAGTTACACAGGGGAGTCCCCCTATTCGCTTGGATCAAGAAACCAGTGATGACTTTTCTCTGTTCGTATAGTCGGTCCAACATATGGAGGGTGGAATTCCAAAGTGTGGCAAGGTCGCAAATCAGACTATGTTGGGGGATACCGTTCTGACGCTGCAGCTCAAGGAGGGTGTGCTTTATGGTGTACAAGTGGCTGAAGTGCATGCAAAGTTTCCTTCCGATTGTTAGGATGTCTTGCAGATTGGGGAAAGACTTTAGGAACCATTTGACAACCAGATTGAACACGTGTGCCATACAGGGCAAATGTCTAAGGCTACCTTGTCGCAGCAAAGACAAGATGTTCTTCCCGTTGTCGGTCACCATGGTTCCCATTTCCAGTTTTCGAGGAGTAAGCCATGATTCGATTTCTTGATGAATGAATTTTAGCAGTTCCTCCCCTCCGTTCGCCAAAAGCAAACCATGTGAAGAACAGTGTGACACCGCCGTGCCCTGCACACATGGTATGCTGGAGGGGCACTGATACTTGTCTGTGCAGTGGAGGCTGAGGACACGGCGGAGGATGAGGAGGCGGAGTCACACACTGTCACAGGACCAATGGCCTGAGAGCGTGGAGGCGGAAACGGCATGACCTGTCCAAGTTGCTGTTGTGACCTGTCCAAGTTGCTGTCCAAGTTGCATCCAGTGGGCTGTAAAGGACATGTATTGCCCTGACAGTAGTTACAGCTCCACATGTTGGTGCTGCTGTGCACTTTGGTATACACCGACTGGCCCACCTTCTCTTCCACAAAATTGAGCAGGGCTGGTACTGCCTTCTTCGCAAAAAAAAGACGGCTTGGCACTCTCCACCTCGGCTCAGCACAAGCCATCAGTTCTCTGAAAAGTGCAGAGTCCACTACTTGAAAAGGAAGGGGCTGCAGCAACTTGGACAGGAGCACATTCCGCTTCTGCGCTGTTGGATGAGTGGGCGCATACTGTTGTCTCTTGGACATGGCTTCGCCGATGGATTGCTAACGGAATGACTGACTCGAAGTAGGAGGAGCAGGAGCTTCTGGAGCAACAGAAGATGGGTAACACACACAGCTCCCTTCGGCTGAGGTGGTGGAGTCTTGGCTGGCTGAAAGAGGGAGCGGCGTGGCACTGGGTGATGCAACAGGCTGGACCACCACATCGGAGCCACAGTTCTTCTAGGCTGCTTTATGGTGACGCTGCATATGTTGACACAGGGCCGTGGTGCCAACATTGGGACCCTGACCACGCTTCACCTTCTGCCGACACATCTTGCATGCGGCCATGTTAACCTCCTCCGGATGCTTGAGGAAAAACTGCCACACTGCCGAGTAGCTGATTTTCCCAACAACAGTCCGCACTGATTGACTGCTACTGCCACTGACTCCTGGAACCTCTGTTCCACTACCTCCTGGGAAGGTAGGCTGCCACGAAGCAGGTGGGCTACCCCGGGCACGTTTGGCTCCAGACTTTCCATTTCTGCCACCATGCTGACTGCCAACAATGCTACCACCTTGCTGGCTCAGCTGCTGCTTCACGGGCAACCTGCAACCCTCTTCTCCTGATGATGATGAAACCCCTTCTGCACCCAGCTCCCAAGTGCGATCGGCTTCATCATCATCGGGTTGTGTCTGCACGTCACTGATGTCCTCCTCAGGTTCCTCAACAGTGTCTGATTCAGGAGCCTGAACGCTCATAACACCACCTCCCACGCCATTCTCCTCATCACTACTTGCCCACCTAGCGGAGGAAGTGGCGGATATCTCCTCCACTTCTTGGCTGGGCAGTAGCTGCTGACTGTCCTCTAGTAGATCGCCCTCACTAAATAGTGGAGCTGAACCAACAGCATAAGATATTTCTGTGGGGGAGGGAACAGCATAGGACAGAGGCAATGGGAGGACAGGGACTGCTCCCAGGCCATGCCAATTGAGGGTTGTGTCTGAGGAACCCACTGACTGTATACTGGGGGTGTCAGATGGCACTTGTAATGAAGTGGATGACCGTGTTAACCAACTGATGAGGGCAGATGGGCTGCTGGTCAAGACACGACCGCTAGCTGATACCGGGAGCTCAGGCCTCTCACTGCGACTTCTGCTGCCACTCACCCCTAGTCTGCTGCGACCTGTGCCTGATGTATTTAGGCCTCTGCCACTCTTCTGTGCATGTCCTGGCACTTTTCTGACTGACATACTTAGTGCGCATAAGAGGGGAGTACAATACGCTCCACTACACTTAAAACTGTATTTGTCTACAACACCAGCAGGTGTGTACTTTTGGCTGGCCTTCCACAGTATCTAGGCTCTTAAGACTTTAACAGGAACAAAATGGTACACCACTTAGATGTAAGTATGTATTATGCACTTGTTAGGGAGGACAACTCGCTCCAGTACGCTTAAAAGAGTATTTGTCAACAACACCAGCAGGTGTGTAATTTTGGCTGGCCTTTTACAGTATCTAGGCCCTTAAGATTTTAACAGGAACAAAATGGTACACCACTTAGATGTAAGTATGTATTATGCACTTGTTAGGGAGGACAACTCGCTCCAGTACGCTTAAAAGAGTATTTGTCAACAACACCAGCAGGTGTGTAATTTTGGCTGGCCTTTTACAGTATCTAGGCCCTTAAGATTTTAACAGGAACAAAATGGTACACCACTTAGATGTACGTACAGGTTACACTTAATAGAGGAAAATACACTTTTAGTGCTCTGCTCACCCTAACTGGCTGGCTACGATTAGCTTTTCAGTTGTGGTACACACCAGTGCTGCAGCACACAGTTGCTGTGTACTACACCCATAATTGCACTCTCTCTCAATCTCACTCCCTTCCCTATCAGTGCTTCTAGGCTGTATTTGGGCTTGAGGTGAAACGCTGCTGAAAAAAGCTTTTCTGTGCAACACACTGCTCTTTGTCCCTCTCTCTATGCAATAGAACACTGATGTAACTGGGAGGTCAATCGCTCCTGCAAAAATCCTTTTATGTGCAACAAACACTGCTGTCTGTCCCTCTCTCTCTGTAATAGAATGCTGATGTGACTGGCCGCAAGATGGCTGCCAATTATATAGTGCTGTGACATCACAAGGGTGGCTGGCTGCTGATAGGCTGAATGCTGCATGTGGTTCAGGGTCATCCCACTGACCCTTGTTCCCGCCTTGCCAGGATTCCTTGTCCCATGTCCTCACATGTGGATCTGCCATTTTAGATGCCCTGGAGCCTGGACCACACTTAATGGAGTTTAATGAAGCGATTTGCGCGATCGAATCGCAGCGATATTCGCATTAGTTGTGTATCAAATTCTTCCTGAAATTCGTAATGAATTCAGATTCATTAGATTCGATTTGCTCATTCCTAGTCTTAAAAGTAATTTCAAATTGATAAGTAGGATGGATACTGTACATTTGTTAACCCCTTTCTGCGAAGGAAAATATGATTTGATCTTCTGCTAATTTTGTATGTTTATCCACTAATAAAGAAATTATCAGTCTATAATTTTAAGGTTAGGTTTATTTGGACACTGAAGACAGAAAAACAATCCAACAAAATCCAGAATAACACATTTCAAATAAGTTATGAATTGATGTGCATTTTCTCTATAAAATAAGAATTTTATCTCCCATGAATCAGCAAGATTTCTGGCTCCCAGATGTCTTTCATACAGATAATGAGTTGAGATTAGGAGGACAATATTAAAGGGAGTGCTAATAATCTCAGCTAGTTACCTGTATTAAAGACACCTGTCCACAGAAGCTATCAAACAATCAGATTCCAAACTCCACCATGGCCAAGACCAAAGGGCTGGGTGAAAGAGTAAAACTTATTTGGGACAATCCCATTAAAGAGGTATTCCACTGCTGTGCAAGTTTTGCGACAATGTGACCCCTTCCTATGTGTTAGCTGAACATCCTGGTGTTGCGGAGCTTAGCGCTAGCTGTTTGGGGCAAAACTTACCTTTAGTTCTGCAGGATGTTGTGTAGTTTTTTGGGTTTTCTTTTGCTGGCGACCACATTTCTTGCTCCATTTGCGGCCATGTTGTGTTCGTGACGTGTGTGTGGGTGTGCATGACGCTGTCCTTGCCTTTCCCCGTGCTCCGGTCCTGGTCAAACCCTCCTCTTGAATATTCATTCTAGTTGTTTAGCCACTCCTTTTAGGGGTGCAGCCATCACAGCGTCTCTGTGTGTATTGGCTGAAGCCTTACATGCTGAGTGATGCTTCCTTTCCCTGCATGCAACAGCGTAGGGATGAATGAGGAAAGTTCGGTTGCAGTGCAGCATCAGCTATTGGCCAGTGCAGGGCGGCATCAGACGCTAGCACGTTTCACTGAAAAGGTTCAAACACAATGATGCCGCCAGAAGGACGAACAAGGGGTGGAACAACATATTGTAAGCAGCACAAAAGGCAGAGACTTATGGCCGAGGAAGGGCGTGGAAAAGGAGGGGGAAAAAAGCAACGATAACGGCCACAAGACCTCCTGGAAACTGTAGTCCCCCTGCCGGGCAAAATAGGAAGACAGAGAGGGAAAACTAAACAACACACAGAACAAAAAGGGAGCACAAGACAAGCCCGGATGACAAGGACACCACCAATATTGCAGGGTACGGCAAACTTGCATGAGAGACAGCAGAGGGAAATGCTGGGTTCCAAATGCTGGGTGCGAGCTTGCATTGAGGTGGTGTGACGTGACATCACAAGGGGTGTGGCCGTGACCTCACGACCCCCGTACCCTACACCCAGCGCTTGGAACTAAATGTTCTGGATGGTGGGCCAGTGGAGTACCCCTTTAAGCTCTAAACAGATTAATGCCACATTTATAAGCAAAATAAACACAATTAGCCCTATAAGTATCACATCTCACCCAAGAAGAAGGTCTGGTGGGTTGTAGTATGTTTCTTTATTGTAATGTCCTTGGCCCACAGTAGCAATAGTTGTGATTCGTACATATGTATGACTCTCTGTTTTAACAGCTGCTCCATGTTTAAAACCCTATATTAGAGCGAGTATTAACTCATTACCATTTCCACATGGCTTTTCTGCTGCCATTGCACAGATCCGCTGGAGCTTTTCATTAACTAGAAAGATTGTTCCCTGATTTTCAAACAAAGGACTTATTTACTGCTCTGCCAAACATGCTGTTTACTTAGAACCACACGCACTTTCCTCGTTCAGAGAACTAGCGAGAACCACATGGTAATTTATTTACCTCAGTACATTTATTAAATACAGTGTTCTTGCCAAATATTTCTGAACAAATGAATAATTGAAAAAAATCGTACAAATCACTGATGTTAACAAGATTGCATTACGTTGATGGAATGATAAAGTAACCGATCCAGAAAGCACATGATTTTTTCAGCTGAGTGTAACTCTCTAGAATATAAAATGTATCTCATTTCCCATAGTTAGAACCCCTATGGTGTCATTTTATTAAAGGGGTACTCCGCCCCTAGACATCTTATCCCCTGTCCAAAGGATAGGGATAAGATGTGTGATCGCAGGAGGGGGGTCATCGCTAGGACCCCCCACAATGTCCGGCATGGCACCTGAGTCATCAGATGCATGGAATGAACTGTGCTCCGTGCCAGATGATGGCCGACCACAGCCGTCACGCCCCCTCCATTCATGTCTATTGGAGGAGGCGTGACAGCTATGTACTGTAGCCATTACACCCACTCCCATAGACATAAATGGAGGGGGCATGGCGTGATGTCACGAACACAGAAGACCCTGGCTTCTGTGTTCAGAACCCTGCAAAACTGACACATTTACCCACATCTATCAATCAGCCTGAAACACTAATTGTCTGGTTTTTCCCACAGCAACCAATCACAGCTCAACTTTCATTTCTTAACAAGCTCTTGTAAAGTGAAAGCTGAGCTGTGATTGGTTGTTATGGGATAAACCAGACAATTGAGGTTTCAGGTTGATTGATAGAAATGGGCCATTATCTTTATTCTATGGGTCAATATGATTAAAGCGATAACCTTATTTACATACTTTACCTCAGTACATTTATTAAATACAGTGTTCTTGCCAAATATTTCTGAACAAATGAATAATTGAAAAAAATCGTACAAATCACTGATGTTAACAAGATTGCATTACGTTGATGGAATGATAAAGTAACCGATCCAGAAAGCACATGATTTTTTCAGCTGAGTGTAACTCTCTAGAATATAAAATTTATCTCATTTCCCATAGTTAGAACCCCTATGGTGTTGTGTTATTACAGGGGCAATATTACACTACTTTTAACCCCTTGCCGCAAAACGCTGTTCATAAACGGCGCTGTGGCACGGGAGGGTTATGAAGCGAGCTCAGGAGCTGAGCTCACATCACACCCACATGGTCCCGGCTGTCAGCAGCCAGGACCCGTGGCTAATGCCGAACATCACCGTTCAGGCAGATGTCCGGCATTAAAGGGGTATTCCAGGAATTTGACTATGCTACAGGGGCTGTAAAGTTAGTGTAGTTCATAATATAGTGCCTGTATCTGTGTGTGATGGTTTTCTCACAATTCTTCTGTGATTTTCACTCCAACATTTATTTTTATCAGCATACAAAATTACTGTTGTCTCAGATTGTTCCCAGGTTGCAATGCAGCCGAGACCTGACCTCACTAGTCAGCTGATGACAGGGAGCCTGTCTGCTTCAATGGGTGGAGAGATCGCTTGGTGGGAGAGAGATCAATCTGCAACTAATGCAACAGCTGTAGGCACCCTGATTGAAAACCACAGGTCTTTTGATGGATGCAGCTCATTTATGTTTCAATGGGTGGGGTGGCTGATGTGTGGGAGGGAGGAAAATGGAATTGTGGGATTTGTAGTCAAAAAAAGAAAAGTCAAACAGGAAATACCAGTTCACAAAAAGCTAGCCACAGTATTATAGTAATCTCATGACATAGCCATTTAGCCCCAAGACAAACGCAGATCCTTCCTAAGCATGTCCATTACTGCCTGCCAGGTACGTACTAAAATCACCTTGTGGTGGATAACCCCTTTAACTCTTTAGATGCGGCAATCAAAGTTTATTGCCGTGTCTAAAGTGAAAGCTTCCCAGCAGCTTAGTCCGGCTGATCGGGACTATCGCGGTAAAATCGCGATGTCCCGATCAGCTAGGACGCATCAGGAGTGTGCCTTACCTGCCTCCTACGTGTCCGATCGGCAATTGATTGCTTAAAGGCTTAAATCCAGGCTTGAGCAATCAACTGCCGACAACACTGATCAATGTATTGCAATGCAATGCAATGGTATTGAATCAATGTACTGTATGTTATAGTCCCCTATGGGGGCTATAACATTGCAAAAAAAATAATTGAAAAAGTTAATAAAGATGATTTAACCCCTTCCCTAATAAAAGTTTGAATCACCCCCCTTTTCTCATAAAAAAAAACTTTGTAAATAAAAATAAACATATGTGGTATCACTGCGTGCGTAAATTTCGGAACTATAAAAATATATCATTAATTAAACTGCACGGTCAATGGCGTATGTGCAAAAAAATTACAAATCCCAAAATAGCGCATTTTTGGTCACTTTTTATACCATTAAAAAGGAATTAAAAGCGATCAAAAAGTCAGATCAAAGAAAAAAGGATACCAAAAAATACGTCAGATCATGGCACAAAAAATTCGCCCTCATACCGCCCCATATGTGGAAAAATAAAAAAGTTATAGGGGTCAGAAGATGACAATTTTAAACATATACATTTTCCTGCATATAGTTCTGATTTTTTTTTCATAAGTACGACAAAACCAAACCTATATAAGTCGGGTATCATTTTAATCCTATGGACCTACAGAATAAAGCAAAGGTGTCATTTTTAACAGAAAAATTTACTGCGTAGAAACGGAGGCCCCCAAAAGTTACAAAATGGTGTTTTTTCTTCCATTTTGTCGCACAACATTTTTTTTTGTTCTGTTTCACCGTTGATTTTTGGGTGAAATGACTGATGTCATTACAAATTATAATTGGTGGTGCAAAAAATAAGCCATCATATGGATTTTTAGGTGCAAAATTGAAAGGGGTCTTATTTTTAAAAGGTAAGGAGGAAAAAGCTAAAGTGCAACAACTGAAGAATGCTATGTCCTTAAGGGGTTAAAAAAGGTCAATCTTTTTGTGACAAAATGAGTAAGCTTAAAATTGAACTCTTCTGACCCTTATAACTTTTTTATTTTTCCATATATACGGGGCTATTTGAGGGTTAATCTTTTGCGCTGTGATTTGCAGTTTTTATCGGTAACATTTTTTGATGGGATTTTTGATCGCTTGTTTTTCATTTTTTTCTGACATACGATGTGAACAAAAATCAGCAGTTCTGGCATTAAGTATTTTTTTTACGTTTACACTGTTCACTGTGTGAGGTCATAAACACAATTTGAATACAAAATATTTTATTGATTTGGACATAGAAAAAGGGGGGGGGGGTGATTTATCTTTTTATTAGGGGGGGGGGGGGGGGGCTTTTATATCTTTAAAAAAAAAATTATATTTATTTTACATAGGCCAAAGTCCCCATAGGCCAAAGGCTGTCTGGGCAGGCTGGGAGTTTTAGTTTTGCAACAGCTGGAGGAACCATGGTTATTAAACACTGGCCTAAACAAAGAAAAAAAATAGTTTACACATAACTTAAATTTATGGCCTTAATTGATAAGTTTTATGAGTTTTTACATTGTATGGTTATATGTCAGCACATACCCTGCCACATATTTTGGGCCATAAAAGGCCCAAAATAAGTCAAAACTAAAAATAGCCATTTTGGGGCTATAGTATTTGCTAGAAAATTCATATGCTAACCAATGGTTACAAAAGCCCTAAGGCTAAGTTTCCACACAGCCTTAGGGAAGTTTTTGAGCCAAAGCCAGAAGTGTATTAAAAAAGAATGGGAAATACAAAGGAAGCACTTCTCCTTCCTACTCGATCCACTTCTGATTTTGGCTCAAAATCTTCAGATGCAGTTTTCCCAAAAAAAAAAAAATTTCTGAAAAAGCCTCCGTGAAAACCTAGCCTGATAGTCCTATGGACCAGTAAAGTTAAAGCTTTACTTTTATTTCTTACTATTTTTAAAGGGGTACTCCGGAGGAAAACTTTTTTTTTTTATCAACTAGTGCCAGAAAGTTAAACAGATTTGTAAATTACTTCTATTAAAAAATCTTAATCCTTCCAGTACTTATTAGTGTCTGAATACTACTAGAGGAAATTATTTTGTTTTTGGAACACAGAGCTCTCTGCTGAATTACGAGCACAGTGCTCTCTGCTGACATCTCTGTCCATTTTAAGAACTGCAGTGGTAAGGAAGAAAAAAACCCTTTTCAAAGGGCGCTGCTGTTGTCCTGGTGAGATGAAGATGAAAAGTCCGAGGCAGAAGTATTTTGCAAGATATAGCTTCTTTATTGGTGTAGAATCATAGCAAGCAGGGATGCAGGCTAGATAACGCGTTTCGGGGGACAGCGCCCCCTTCTTCAGATCAGTGATGACAACTGGTGGTGCTTACATGGTATATATACACTTAAAATGGGCGCCAAACATAAGGGGGAGGGGCTACAGTAAACAGAGCCAGTGATGTGGCAATGAGAAAAATGGGGGGGGGGGGCTTAAGGGGTGGAGGGAAAGTAATGAGGGGGGGGGAACTATGGGCAGAAACAGAAAAACGATCTATGATGGTAGAAATAATAATGAAAAATAAATAAAAATAGAAATAGAATTAGAAATAAAAAAAAAAAAAAAATAAAAAAAAATAAAAAATAAAATAAAAAAAATAAAAAAAAATAAAAAAATAAAAATAGAATAGGAAATAAAAATGAAAATGAAAATGAAAGTAAAAATAAAAATAAAAATAAATATAAAATTAAAAATAAAAATAAATAAAAATAATAATAATAATAATAATAAAAATAAAAATAATAATAATAAAAATAAAAATAAAAATAAAATTAAAAATAAAAATAAAAATAAATAATAAAAATAAATATAAAAATAAAAATAAAAATAAAAATATATATGGCAAATGTAACAACAGGATATGACACAAAAAAAAGGGGGGGGGGGGAAACCAAACTAATTATGAATGTATTTTGTGGGGGGGGGGGGGGGAAGGGGGGGAGGGAGAGAGAGATGGGGCAATGGGCAGAGACAGAAAATGAAGTGAGATAAATTAGAAATGGAGATAAAAATGAGAATAAAAATATTATTATTAAGAAAAATGCATAAAAAATATATAAATATAATGTATATAATAGTGATGCCTCACAAATTGCACTCAATCATCTCATTCAGTCCACTGGGTGAGAGAGTCTGGAGACAATGAATCCAAAAATTCTCCCTGCGTCTCAGGGTGCTGTATCTGTGGGACTGATCACTGCTGATGTGTTCAATTGGAGTTGCAGTGATGGAGTTAAAGTCTTTTGCATGAGCTTCAGTCAGATGGCGGGATACGCTATGCAACAGGAAACCATTAGCAGTGTTGCTGCGATGCTTGTTGATGCGTTCCCTAAAGCAACGAATTGTGCGCCCCACATATTGTAGTCCGCATGGGCATTGTAGCAGGAATACAACGTATTTGGTGCTGCAGGTAATGTGGGTTTTGATGGGATATGTAGTCTTGGTAGAAGTGGAGGAGAAAGAGGTACATTTGTGTTTAATAACGGCACAACATTTGCATCTGGGGAGGCCGCACTTGAAACACCCTGTGATGGAAAGAAAACCGGTACTAACGCACTTGTTTGTCTGAGGTTTTAACTTGCTGGCAGCTACTATATTCCGAATAGTATGACCTCTTCTGAAGGTAAGGGAAGGTTTGGTAGGTAACAATGGTCCCAAGTGTTGATCCTTAAGAAGGATGGGCCAATGGGAACTCAGAATGTTCCTGATTTTTGTGTGTTCCCGGCTAAAAGTGGTGATGAAATTGAGTGACCTATCGCCTATCTTGGTGTCGGCCTTAGGTTTAGGGAGAAGGCAGTCCTTCTGAGTAAGAGTTTGTGCCCGGATGAAGGAGGACTGCACGAGAGAGTGGGGATACCCTTTAGCCCTAAATCTAGATTTGAGTATTTTGCTCTGTGACACAAAGTCTCTCTCACTCGTGCAGTTCCTTCTGATTCTCTTAAATTGTCCAAAGGGTACGTTGCACAGCCATTTCTTGAAATGTCCGCTGCCAAAATCTAAATAGCTATTGCTGTCAACTTTTTTGAAAAAAGTTTTGGTGGTTAGTTGGTCACTGTTATTATGGGAGACCAAAACATCCAGGAATTCGGCGTGATCCTGGAAGATGGTCTGGGTGAACTGAAGCGACCAGCTGTTAACGTTAAGGTCAGAGAGGAATTCCATAAGCAGAGAGACTTCGCCATTCCAGATTAAAAAGATGTCATCTATGTACCGTTGGTAGTACACGCAGTTCTTGAAAAGGGGGTGAGTATAGATGTGTTGTTCTTCGAACATCCCAACAAAGAGATTAGCGAAACTGGGGGCCATTTTAGACCCCATAGCGGTACCTTTGTGTTGCAGGTAAATTCGACCCAGAAATTCGAAGTAATTATGGGTCAGTATATATCTGAGACCTTCCAGAATAAATTCCTTCTGAGCAGTGGGCATACCTGAGTCTTTAGCCAGGAAGAAAGATACTGCCTGAATACCAAGTTCATGGTCGATTATGGTGTATAGTGATGTAATGTCCATGGTGACAAGTGTGTAATTCGATGACCATTCAAATTGTAGTATGGACTGGATGAAAGCTGTGGTGTCTTTGAGGTGAGAGGGGAGACTGGTAACATGTTTCTGAAGCAGAAGGTCAATGTAGTGGGAGAGGTTGGAGGATATAGAATTAATACCAGAGATGATCGGACGGCCCGGGGGCTGGGTGAGGTGCTTGTGGATTTTGGGGAGATAATAAAAAATGGGTGTAGATGGTTCTGTGATGATGAGGAAATCCTTTTCTGCTTTAGATAGGACACCTTGGGAGTGACCGAGATTGACCAGTTTAGTGAGTTTGTCTTGGAAAGTTTTGGTAGGGTAGCTGGGGATCAGTTTGTAATATGTGGTATCAGTGAGAAGTCTGGTGGCTTCGCTGATATAGTCACTTCTGTTTAGAACAACAATGCCACCTCCCTTGTCTGCTGAACGGATAACGATGGTATTGTTAGAGGACATTGTCTTGAGAGCCGATTGTTCAGATGAGGATAGGTTGGATAAGTAATTAATCCGTTTATCATTCCTACACAGGGCGTCAAAGTCAGATTGCACCATTGTGGAGAAAGTGTCAATATGGCTGCCCTTTGCATGTAGGGGGTAGAATGTGGATTTCGGGCGTAGGTCGGTATGGATGGGGGGAGGTGATAATATGGAGGCGGGGTGGGTCTCAATATTGGCAGTGTTATGGCCATTGGCTTCTTTGAGAGCAAAGAATCTTTGAATCGTGATTTTACGAATGAATTTGTTGAGATCCAGAAACAATTCAAAACTATTGGTTTTGTTGGTAGGACAGTAGGAAAGCCCCTTTTTAAGGACTTGGAGTTCAATTTCTGTGAAAACATAACTGGAAAGGTTGAAAATTTTAACCATATTCAGTTCATTTTCTTTTTGGTGTCTGATTCTCTTTTCTTCTTTCCTCTCCCTTCTGTTACGGCCTCCTCTGCATCCCCTCTTTCTGGAAGCTTTCTTTTTAGGCCCAGGGGTGGTGCAATGTGGATCATCTCTAGTGGTGGTAGATCGTTGGGGTCCGATATTAAGGGAGGTATCAGGACTGCCTGGGGAAGGCCTAAAAAAACCGTTGTGTTGGTGTTGGGTGAGAGAGGTGATGGGAGAGCAGAGTCAGGTCGTGGTGAGTAGGATGGAGATGAATTGGCCGCTGGTGGGGTGCTAATGGGTGTAAAGAACTGGTGTGTGGAAAGGCGTCTATGGGGAGTGGTGAGTAGATGAGGTTCGGACAGGGAGTCATCTGAGATGAGATCGGATGGGTATCTACCAGAAGGTAGAAAGGGCGGTTTGTCGATAAGTTGATCCATAAGATCCATAAGATCTTGTGTAGGCATGTCATCTGTTGGTGATGGAGGGCTATTGATTAATGGTGGTGGTAAGGTGGATGACTGGATCTTAGTGGAAGAATGGGTTGGAAGTGTGGGTCCTGATGAGGACGCAGAGGGGTTGGATGGGGTGTGAGTGGAAGAAAGAGGGTGCAAAAAAGATGGGATAGGACCTGGTGTAGGCAGGGATGGTACAGGGACTGGTTTATGAGGACCTGAGTGAGCAGATAGCGATGTCAGAGGGGTGTGGTTGACATTGTAGAGTTGGGGGAGATGGAGACTCATTAATGGTGGAGGACGTGCTGTGTTAGATGAATAGATGAAATGGGATGGTGGCTGTGGGATAGAGCCATTGTCTGATCTGGCCGGGTGCACCAAGCGGGGGGTGCGTGTGGAAGAGGAGGTGGACGGTTTACGTTTCTGTGAACGATGTGCCGTGGAATGAAAGGTCCTGGAGCTGGATGAGGCTGCAGGATGGGTGCGTGTAGCTGGTTGGTAAGGCTTCTTCATACGCGGGCGTTTGGCAGGGGGACCATTGGAGGGTGGTCTGTGTGTGCCATGTGGATAAGTGGTATTGGAAGGAGGGTTGGGATCAGCCTCACGTTTGTGGCGTGGTTTCAGCCAAAATTTAATATTGTCTGTGGTGTAATCTGTACGATCTCTGGAAAGTTTAGTCATTTTTTTGGAAATGACTTCTCTCTCTATTTTCTGCATTTTGTTAGTGTGTGAAGTGTTCCATTGAATAAACTCAGATGTGTGTTTGAATGGTGACAGGGCATTGATGACCGTATCAATTTTATTTGAAATGTCGTGAACTAGAGTGTCACGTTTTTCACAAAGTAGTGTAAGCAGTGTGTTGGAACAGATGCTGAGAGCAGTTTCCCATCTATTGCAAAAACTAACATCGTTAGTAAAGGAGGCTGTTGGGCGTAGTCGCAGTCCTCTGGGAACAATGTTTTCTTGTAGGTATATTGAAAGGAACGACCCATCAAGTTGGTGCTGGGTTTCCTCGAGCGAGAGTTTCTCAAGCTCGAAAAAGAGAGATCTCATTTGGTCAAAGTCAAAATTGGTAACAGTACCTTCGATGGGATCATTGGTGGTTGCTGAGTTCTGGTTGTTGTTGTTGCTGTTGGTAACCAAAGTACGGAAAAGTGTTGCTCTTCTATTGAGCCTTGAGTCTTTCAAATCCATGGTAAAGTCAAAAACTTGATGCTTAGTGCAGGTGGACGCACCTCTGTAAGTCCGGTCAGAGGTAGAAGTCCGATGTGGATAGTCACAAACCAGTCGCCGCGGTCTTCAGGTGGCACACCACTGCGGATGGCCTATAGTGGAAATCTGAAAAGAGCAAAAGAAGGAAAGACCGACGGAAAGGCGCCTAGTGTGATACCGTTGATGACAGGTGGGAGGGGTTAATCGAAGAGTAGATGATGGGTGCTCACCTTGAGCGAGCAACAAACTCGCATGTAGACCCACAGTGGGGTTAGTAGTATGGATAATAGGGGCTTTCCTACTGTCCTACCAACAAAACCAATAGTTTTGAATTGTTTCTGGATCTCAACAAATTCATTCGTAAAATCACGATTCAAAGATTCTTTGCTCTCAAAGAAGCCAATGGCCATAACACTGCCAATATTGAGACCCACCCCGCCTCCATATTATCACCTCCCCCCATCCATACCGACCTACGCCCGAAATCCACATTCTACCCCCTACATGCAAAGGGCAGCCATATTGACACTTTCTCCACAATGGTGCAATCTGACTTTGACGCCCTGTGTAGGAATGATAAACGGATTAATTACTTATCCAACCTATCCTCATCTGAACAATCGGCTCTCAAGACAATGTCCTCTAACAATACCATCGTTATCCGTTCAGCAGACAAGGGAGGTGGCATTGTTGTTCTAAACAGAAGTGACTATATCAGCGAAGCCACCAGACTTCTCACTGATACCACATATTACAAACTGATCCCCAGCAACCCTACCAAAACTTTCCAAGACAAACTCACTAAACTGGTCAATCTCGGTCACTCCCAAGGTGTCCTATCTAAAGCAGAAAAGGATTTCCTCATCATCACAGAACCATCTACACCCATTTTTTATTATCTCCCCAAAATCCACAAGCACCTCACCCAGCCCCCGGGCCGTCCGATCATCTCTGGTATTAATTCTATATCCTCCAACCTCTCCCACTACATTGACCTTCTGCTTCAGAAACATGTTACCAGTCTCCCCTCTCACCTCAAAGACACCACAGCTTTCATCCAGTCCATACTACAATTTGAATGGTCATCGAATTACACACTTGTCACCATGGACATTACATCACTATACACCATAATCGACCATGAACTTGGTATTCAGGCAGTATCTTTCTTCCTGGCTAAAGACTCAGGTATGCCCACTGCTCAGAAGGAATTTATTCTGGAAGGTCTCAGATATATACTGACCCATAATTACTTCGAATTTCTGGGTCGGATTTACCTGCAACACAAAGGTACCGCTATGGGGTCTAAAATGGCCCCCAGTTTCGCTAATCTCTTTGTTGGGATGTTCGAAGAACAACACATCTATACTCACCCCCTTTTCAAGAACTGCGTGTACTACCAACGGTACATAGATGACATCTTTTTAATCTGGAATGGCGAAGTCTTTCTGCTTATGGAATTCCTCTCTGACCTTAACGTTAACAGCTGGTCGCTTCAGTTCACCCAGACCATCTTCCAGGATCACGCCGAATTCCTGGATGTTTTGGTCTCCCATAATAACAGTGACCAACTAACCACCAAAACTTTTTTCAAAAAAGTTGACAGCAATAGCTATTTAGATTTTGGCAGCGGACATTTCAAGAAATGGCTGTGCAACGTACCCTTTGGACAATTTAAGAGAATCAGAAGGAACTGCACGAGTGAGAGAGACTTTGTGTCACAGAGCAAAATACTCAAATCTAGATTTAGGGCTAAAGGGTATCCCCACTCTCTCGTGCAGTCCTCCTTCATCCGGGCACAAACTCTTACTCAGAAGGACTGCCTTCTCCCTAAACCTAAGGCCGACACCAAGATAGGCGATAGGTCACTCAATTTCATCACCACTTTTAGCCGGGAACACACAAAAATCAGGAACATTCTGAGTTCCCATTGGCCCATCCTTCTTAAGGATCAACACTTGGGACCATTGTTACCTACCAAACCTTCCCTTACCTTCAGAAGAGGTTGTACTATTCGGAATATAGTAGCTCCCAGCAAGTTAAAACCTCAGACAAACAAGTGCGTTAGTACCGGTTTTCTTTCCATCACAGGGTGTTTCAAGTGCGGCCTCCCCAGATGCAAATGTTGTGCCGTTATTAAACACAAATGTACCTCTTTCTCCTCCACTTCTACCAAGACTACATATCCCATCAAAACCCACATTACCTGCAGCACCAAATACGTTGTATACCTGCTACAATGCCCATGCGGACTACAATATGTGGGGCGCACAATTCGTTGCTTTAGGGAACGCATCAACAAGCATCGCAGCAACACTGCTAATGGTTTCCTGTTGCATAGCGTATCCCGCCATCTGACTGAAGCTCATGCAAAAGACTTTAACTCCATCACTGCAACTCCAATTGAACACATCAGCAGTGATCAGTCCCACAGATACAGCACCCTGAGACGCAGGGAGAATTTTTGGATTCATTGTCTCCAGACTCTCTCACCCAGTGGACTGAATGAGATGATTGAGTGCAATTTGTGAGGCATCACTATTATATACATTATATTTATATATTTTTTATGCATTTTTCTTAATAATAATATTTTTATTCTCATTTTTATCTCCATTTCTAATTTATCTCACTTCATTTTCTGTCTCTGCCCATTGCCCCATCTCTCTCCCTCCCCCCCTTCCCCCCCCCCCACAAAATACATTCATAATTAGTTTGGTTTTCCCCCCCCCCCCTTTTTTTAGTGTCATATCCTGTTGTTACATTTGCCATATATATTTTTATTTTTATTTTTATATTTATTTTTATTATTTATTTTTATTTTTATTTTTAATTTAATTTTTATTTTTATTATTATTATTTATATTATTATTATTATTATTATTTTTATTTATTTTTATTTTTAATTTTATATTTATTTTTATTTTTATTTTTACTTTCATTTTCATTTTCATTTTTATTTCCTATTCTATTTTTTTTTTTTTTTATTTATTTATTTTTTTTATTTATTTTTTTTATTTCTAATTCTATTTCTATTTTTTATTTATTTTTCATTATTATTTCTACCATCATAGATCGTTTTTCTGTTTCTGCCCATAGTTCCCCCCCCCCCTCATTACTTTCCCTCCACCCCTTAAGCCCCCCCCCCCCCCCCCCCCCATTTTTCTCATTGCCACATCACTGGCTCTTTTTTTTTTTTTTTTTTTTTTTTTTTTTCTAATTCTATTTCTATTTTTATTTATTTTTTTATTTTTCATTATTATTTCTACCATCATAGATCGTTTTTCTGTTTCTGCCCATAGTTCCCCCCCCCTCATTACTTTCCCTCCACCCCTTAAGCCCCCCCCCCCCCCATTTTTCTCATTGCCACATCACTGGCTCTAGTTCAAGATGTCCATATTCAGTGACACTTTTATTGACGTCCATACTCATTAACTACCACTGCCTATTCATCATACACTATCATCCTGACATTTTCCCTCCTGTTGGTTCCAGCGAGGGACTTCAGTGCCTGTCATCATGGGTGAGCCGGCCTCCTGAGCGCTGCCCGTGACGTGCTGCGCCTCTGCGCGTCGTGCGTCTCCCGGGCAACGCTCTCTGGCCGGACGCTTCCGACAGACTGCATGGATACGCGTCTGTAGCAACGGCCACTTCCGCCGCACACTCCGGAGCTGCGGCCAGCGGCTCCAGATGCGCGCATATTACCTACTGTTCACCAATGATGTTATTTAGAGTTTTTGTAATAGCTCCATTTCATCAGGCTGTTCTATGTGTCAGAATAGGTTTTCATGATTTGCATGTCTATTTTGATGTATTTACCATGCCTTTACAGTATGTGCCCCTGTTTACTGTAGCCCCTCCCCCTTATGTTTGGCGCCCATTTTAAGTGTATATATACCATGTAAGCACCACCAGTTGTCATCACTGATCTGAAGAAGGGGGCGCTGTCCCCCGAAACGCGTTATCTAGCCTGTATCCCTGCTTGCTATGATTCTACACCAATAAAGAAGCTATATCTTGCAAAATACTTCTGCCTCGGACTTTTCATCTTCATCTCACCAGGACAACAGCAGCGCCCTTTGAAAAGGGTTTTTTTCTTCCTTACCACTGCATATCTATCCAGGACTGGCTAGTCCTGTCCTGTACCCTGGGCTTAGCAGCTGTATCCGGTGGACTATTATCCATACTACTAACCCCACTGTGGGTCTACATGCGAGTTTGTTGCTCGCTCAAGGTGAGCACCCATCATCTACTCTTCGATTAACCCCTCCCACCTGTCATCAACGGTATCACACTAGGCGCCTTTCCGTCGGTCTTTCCTTCTTTTGCTCTTTTCACATTTTAAGAACTGTCCAGAGTAGGAGAAAACCCCATAGCAAACATTGTAACCATTGGCTACCAGTTGTACCATATTTAATGTTATAACCCAGTCTGTGGCCTTTTAGGCATTTTTTGTTGTGTTCTAATAGTTTTTGCTAAAGCCCAGAAAAGAAAAAAAAATACTTCCTAAGGATGGCATAAAAAAGCAAAAAAGTCACAAAAGGATTTGATAGTTTTAGAAGGTTTTTGTTTAAAGAATAACTTAGTTTTTTGAGCTGTACAATATGGCCCAAAAAAACATAGTGTGCACATAGCCTTAGGTTTCAATGGTAGATAGGCACATAGGGGGGCATTTACTAAGGGGTTTAGTCATTTTTTTCTGACTATTTTTGGCGCAAAATTGTCGCAATTGCGCCTACCCTATAAATTGTGCGACTTTCCCTAGCAAGAGCTAGAAAGTAAAAAAAAAAATTCCCGCTTAATTTACGCAAGTTTTCAGTTTTGACTTGCAGTGGTCAGGAATTTATTAACTGAGACAGTCGCAGTTGCGCAATAAACTGTCGCAACGGCCATAAAAATTGACTAAATTTACTCCAGCTCCAACATGGAGCAGGAAAAGCTGCTGCCGCCCGGGCTCCGACATACTTTCTCCCCGCTACCCTCACTGCGCTACCGGGACACTACAGTGATTTACATCCCCCCCCTCTCACCTGCCAGCACCACACAACTTCCATCTGTCTGCTGTTGCAAGACTACAAGTCCCAGCATGGCCTTACAGTGAGGACACGCTGGGAGTTGTAGTCTTGTAGCAGCGGGAGCTGAGCGTCGCGGGCGGGAGACAAGGGGGGGGGGGTAGCGGGGAGGCCGTATGAGGAGCCCGGGCGGGAGACAAGGGGGGGTGGGTAGCGGGGAGACCGTATGAGGAGCCCGGGCGGCTGCACTGTAATGTCAGCCCGGGCTCCTGCCCTGAGAGCCATAGGCTTTGGCTGTCAGGGCATGCTGGGTGTTGTAGTTTTGCAACAGCTGGAGGGCCACAGTTTGCAGACCACTGGTGTGTGGTCTGTAAACTGTAGTCCTCCAGCTGTTGCAAAACTAAACAGCTGAAGGGGACCGGCGAAGAAGTTCACTTACCCTTCCGAGGCTCCAGCGACGATCGCTGACGGAGATCGTCGCGCGGCACTGTCGCGCGGCAGTGTCGCGCGGCAGTGTCGTGCAGCGCTGGATCCTACGGAAGCCGGTAAGTTGCGCAAGCTTCCCAACCAGGGTGCCTCCAAATGTTGCAAGACTACAACTCCCAGCATGCCTGGACACCCTTTGGCTGTCCGGGCATGCTGGGAGTTGTAGTTTTGCAACAGCTGGAGGCACCCTTGTTGGGAAACACTGGCCTAAAACAGTGTTTCCCAACCAGGGTGCCTCCAGATGTTGCAAGACTACAACTCCCAGCATGCCTGGACAGCCATTGGCTGTCCGGGCATGCTGGGAGTTGTAGTTTTGCAACAGCTGGAGGCACCCTTGTTGGGAAACACTGGCCTAAAACAGTGTTTCCCAACCAGGGTGCCTCCAGATGTTGCAAGACTACAACTCCCAGCATGCCTGGACAGCCATTGGCTGTCCGGGCATGCTGGGAGTTGTAGTTTTGCAACAGCTGGAGGCACCCTTGTTGGGAAACACTGGCCTAAAACAGTGTTTCCCAACCAGGGTGCCTCCAGATGTTGCAAGACTACAACTCCCAGCATGCCTGGACAGCCATTGGCTGTCCAGGCATGCTGGGAGTTGTAGTTTTGCAACAGCTGGAGGGCCACAGTTTGCAGACCCCTGGTTTGTGGTCTGTAAACTGTAGTCCTCCAGCTGTTGCAAAACTAAACAGCTGAAGGGGACCGGCGAAGAGGTTCACTTACCCTTCCGAGGCTCCAGCGACGATCGCTGTCGGAGATCGTCGCGCGGCACTGTTGCGCGGCAGTGTCGCGCGGCAGTGTCGTGCAGCGCTGGATCCTACGGAATCCGGTAAGTTGCGCAGGCTTCCCAACCAGGGTGCCTCCAGTTGTTGCAAGACTACAACTCCCAGCATGCCTGGACAGCCTTTGACTGTCCAGGCATGCTGGGGCTTGTAGTTTTGCAACATCTGGAGGCACCCTGGTTGGGAAACACTGGCCTAAAACAGTGTTTCCCAACCAGGGTGCCTCCAGATGTTGGGAAACACTGGCCTAAAACAGTCACCCTGGTTGGGAAACACTGTTTTAGGCCAGTGTTTCCCAACCAGGGTGCCTCCAGATGTTGCAAGACTACAACTCCCAGCATGCCTAGACAGCCTTTGACTGTCCAGGCATGCTGGGGCTTGTAGTTTTGCAACATCTGGAGGCACCCTGGTTGGGAAACACTGTTTTAGGCCAGTGTTTCCCAGCCAGGTTGCCTCCAGATGTTGCAAAACTACAACTCCCAGCATGCCTAGACAGCCTTTGACTGTCCAGGCATGCTGGGGCTTGTAGTTTTGCAACATCTGGAGGCACCCTGGTTGGGAAACACTGGCCTAAAACAGTGTTTCCCAACCAGGGTGCCTCCAGATGTTGCAAAACTACAAGTCCCAGGTTGGGAAACACTGTGCCCGGCCTCCGCCCCACCTTACTGTAAGGGCATGCTGGGAGTTGTAGTCCTGCAGCTGGGGGCAGGGGACAAGCTTGTCACATTTATTATCACCTGCTCACACATCTCCTGCACCACACAACTACAACTCCCAGCATGTCCTTACTGTAAGGGCATGCTGGCAGTTGTAGTCGTGCGGGGCGGGAGATGTGTGAGCAGGTGATAATAAATGTACTAACCCATTTTTTTGTTTTCTTCTCATTTCAGATCCGTTTATCCTGTGGACTCCTTCGGATTCGGTGGACTACTTCGATGACCAGCGTTTTTCTTTGTTTGATTTTAATAAAATGGTTAACGAGGGCTTGTGGGGGAGTGTTTTTTGTAATAAAAATTTTTTAAAACCTGTTGTGTTTTTTTCTTACTTTACTAGACAGGCTTAGTAGTGGAAGCTGTCTTATAGACAGAGTCCATTACTAACCTGGGCTTAGCGCTAGCCACAAAAACAGCTAGTGCTAACCCCCTATTATTACCCCGGTACCCAACGCCACAGGGGTGCCGGGAAGAGCCGGTACCAACAGGCCTGGAGCGTCAAAAATGGCGCTCCTGGGCCTAGGCGGTAACAGGCTGGCGTTATTTAGGCTGGGGAGGGCCAGTAACAATGGTCCTCGCCCACCCTGGGAACGTCAGGCTGTTACTGTTTGGTTGGTATTTGGCTGAGAATGAAAATAGGGGGGACCCTATGCGTTTTTTTTTTTTAAATAAATAATTAAATATATTAAAAAAAACGCATAGGGTCCCCCTATTTTTATTCTCAACCAAATACCAACCAAACAGTAACAGCCTGACGTTACCAGGGTGGGCGAGGACCATTGTTACTGGCCCTCCCCAACCTAAATAACGCCAGCCTGTTACCGCCTAGGCCCAGGAGCGCCATTTTTGACGCTCCGGGCCTGTTGGTACCGGCTCTTCCCGGCACCCCGGTGGTGTTGGGTACCGGGGTAATAATTGGGGGTTAGCGCTAGCTGTTTTTGTGGCTAACGCTAAGCCCGGCTTAGTAATGGACTCAGTCTATAAGACAGCTTCCACTACTAAGCCTGTCTAGTAAAGTAAAATAAAAATAAAACACAACAGGTTTTAAAAAAAATTTATTACAAAAAACACTCCCCCACAAGCCCTCGTTAACCATTTTATTAACATCAAGCAAAGAAAAACGCTGGTCATCGAAGTAGTCCACCGAATCCGAAGGAGTCCACAGGATACACAGATCTGTAGAAGAAGTAACCAAAAAAAAAAAAAGTGTAAGTACATTTAGGGAGAAAAAAACTGTGTTAAAAAAATGTAATAAACACACACACACACACACACACACACACTAAACGCCGTTTACCACTTCTGAGCCATGACTACAATTTACAGTGATCCCTCAACTTACAATGGCCTCAACATACAATAGTTTCAACATACAATGGTCTTTTCTGGACCATCGTAAGTTGAAACCAGACTCAACATACAATGCTACAGACAGTCCAGATCTGTAAAACGTGTCAATGGCTGGAAGAACCAACCAATCAAAATGGGCATTCACTGGTAAAACCCCTGTATTACTGAAGTGTATGCACTGACTGGTATTACATGTTCTGTACACTTTACCTGTATCAGGGTTAGCTGCTCTTTTGGACACCAGGTGAGGGCAACTCCATTACTTGTTTTGGACATTGCCTGTACTGTACAGGACCCCTGAAGAAGCTCCTGTCCTCTACATAGACCAGTGTTTGCCAAGCAGGGTGGCCCCATTTTTTGCAAAACTACAACTCCCAGCATGCCCGGACAGCCTTTGGCTGTCCAGGCATGCTGGGAGTTATAGTTTTGCAACAGCTGGAGGCTCCCTGCTTGGGAAACACTGACATAGACAGTGATTTACAGCTCCCAGCAGATCTTTATTACTTTTATATGTAAGGATTTGCTTTATCTATATCAGTTATCTACTTATTTTTCTTTGTCACTTTTTCCTATTTTTGGATGACATTTTGGTGCCTTTAGAACCAATTACCCTGTTTCCATAGAGTTATGGTCTCAACATACAATGGTTTCAACTTACAATGGTTTTCCTGGAATCAATTAATATTGTAACTTGAGGGACCACTGTAGTTATTGAATTATTTAAATGTGGTGAAAAAGCTAAAAAAAAACTCAAAAACAAAAGATCCAGAAGGAAACCAGCAGCCAAACCTATTCAGACAGCAGGAAAAAGTAACAGACTATTTTTTCTACTACATGAAGTAAATTTCCCACTTTTGCCTATGTGTGCCAAATTTATTAATGCCGTGCAGCAATTTAGTAAATTTGTCGCACATAGTCAAAAATGAAGTAGAAAAAAACAGGGTAAAAACCAGACTACATAGTAAAAGATTAGTAAATGCCCCCCCATAGGTGATAACCACACAAAATAAACTGTATTGGGACACGGCACTCCCCACTCCCAGCATTAAAGGGGTATTCCAGGCAAAAACTTTTTTTTTATATATCAACTGGCTCCAGAAAGTTAAACAGATTTGTAAATGACTTCTATTAAAATTTTTTAATCCTTCCAATAGTTATTAGCTTCTGAAGTTTTCTGTCTAACTGCTCAATGATGATGTCACGTCCCGGGAGCTGTACATGATGGGAGAATATCCCTTGCATGATGGGAAAATATCCCCATAGGAACTGCACAGCTCCCGGCACGTGAGTCATCAGAAAGTAGTTAGACAGAAAACAGCTACTCAACTTCAGAAGCTAATAACTATTGGAAGGATTAAGATTTTTTAATAGAAGTAATTTACAAATCTGTTTAACTTTCCGGAGCCAGTTGATATATAAAAAAAAGTTTTGGCCTGGAATACCCCTTTAAATGATAGATCTCTCCCTGTTTCGGTATTGTTGGAGATCTATCAACCAGAGGGATCTATCAATCAGGGTCAGCATGCAGACAGACGCTGCCAAGGACATACTGTATTTTTCGCCGTATAAGATGCACTTTTTCTTCCCCAAAACTGGGGGGGGAAAGTTGGCGCATCTTATGCAGCAAATACACATTAAAACTGGTGACCCTGTGGCCATAAACGTCCGGGACCCGCGGCTAAAACAGGACATCACCGATCGCGGTGATGCCCTGTATTAACCCTTCAGACGCGGCGATCAAAGCTGACCACCGTTTGATGTGAAAGTGACACTAACCCGGCTGCTCAGACGGGCTGTTTGGGACCGCCGCGGTGAAATCGCAGCGTCCCATACAGCTTACAGGACACCAGGAGGGACCTCACCTGCCTCCTCGGTGTCTCCTCCGTGCCGGGATCCTCTGCATGGCCGGCACTCTCCTTTGTCGTCATCACGTCGTCGTGTACGCCGTCCCTTCATCCAATAGGAGCGGCACGCCTGGCAACGTGATGGCGGCGACGGAGAGCGAGGATACCGGGCAGCAGGAAAGTTCCGGAGCTACGGGGACACCCCGGGGACGCGGCGACAGAAATGGAGGGCGACATCCAGGGGAGCGGTGACGGGTCCGGAGCGGTGGGGACAGGGGAGTATTACCTCCTATACCAGTGGTCTTCAACCTGCAGACCTCCAGATGTTGCAAAACTGCAACTCCCAGCGTGCCTGGACAGCCAACGGCTGTCCGGGCATGCTGGGAGTTGTAGTTTTGCAACTATACTCCTATACTTTACATTGTATTTGGTTCAGAATCTTTATTTTCTAGATTTTTATGCTTTAAAATTGGGTGCGTCTTATATGCCGAAGCGTCTTATATGACGGAAAATACGGTATATAGTCTTTTAGACATAGATGACGCTAGGTTCCCTTTAAAAAATATTCATCTGGTAAATGATAAAGCTGCTATTTTGACAAACAATAAGTGAAATGCAGATAGGTATAAACACTAAATGGCTTGGAATGAATTCCTTACCCTACAAATTCAACAGTCGGCGTTGTTGAAGAGACACAAAACGTTTATCTGAAGAGCCCAAAATGTGAAGCCAAGAATATATAACAGATCACAATAATCATCATCCACGTATAAATTTTATTCTGGTTTGCTTTTCAGGGGCACAAATCTTTTGACCAAGTTAAGTGCAAAAAAAAGTGTCAGTGCTTTAGAAAAAACACAGCACCATGATTTAGTAGATCCATAAAAACCACAAGTAACAAAAATAAAACTTTGTGATGAAACCCCAGAGAGTCATTCCATAATGCAATGTATAACTGGAAAAATCAGGGCAATGCATTATTCATGAACCTGCTGGATGTTGACATTTATTCAAAATCATAATGGACCACTAAACCTCAACATTGATTTAAAAAAAAATAAGAAATATGAGAAAAGTAATATTCTGTTTGCTCTACACACATGTAAAATACAAGACCTCACACAGGGCAGTGCCCAGTATGGCCATTAAAATGGAATACAGTGGTCCCTCAACATACGATGGTAATCCGTTCCAAATGCACCATCGTTTGTTGAAACCATCGTATGTTGAGGGATCCGTGCAATGTAAAGTATAGGACAGTGGTCTACAACCTGCGGACCTCCAGATGTTGCAAAACTACAACACCCAGCATGCCCGGACAGCCAACGGCTGTCCGGGCATGCTGGGAGTTGTAGTTTTGCAACATCTGCAGGTCCGCAGGTTAAAGACCACTGGTATTGGAGGTTATACCCACGTGTCCCCGCCGCTGGATGTCGCCCTCCATCACTGTCGCCGCGTCCCCGGGGTGTCCCCACCGCTCCGGCAAGGCCTCTGCTTCCCTGGCATCCTCGCTCTCTGTCGGCGCCATCACGTCGTTATGCACGCCGCTCCTATTGGATGGCGAGACGGCGTGCGCAGCGACGTGATGACGACGATGGAGAGCGCTGACGATGCATGGGATCCTGAAGAGGACAGACCAGAGCTCCAAGGACAGGTAAGTGATCGTCAGCGGACCACACGGGGCACCGTAAACGGCTATCTGGTGGCAGCTGAAGCGGTCTGCGCTGCCGGATGCGATGGCCCCGACATACAAAAGCATCGTATGGTGATGCTGCCTTCAACATGCGATGGCCTCTGAGAGGCCATCGTATGTTGAAATGATCGTATGTCGGGGCCATCGTAGGTCGAGGGGTCACTGAATATGTCAGACTCCTGTTTTTGTTGTCCAGGCATGACAAACCTTCTCAGTCAGGGCCGCATTAGGGTTACAGGAGGCACCAGGACAAAAAAAATGTATGAGACCCAAATGCCACCTCTAAGACCTAGAAGAGGCCTCTACCCATCCTCTAAGCTGATCAGGAACCCACATTTTTGCCATGACGGTCCCGAGAAGCTCCCTGATTTTCCTATTTTAGACACCGCGATCAAGTTTGAATATCTAAAGGGTTAATTGGGGACATTGGCCAGATCAGCGAGGTCTGGTATTAGCTGTGATTCCTGGCTTCTGATAACAACTGGGACCCATCGGGTATGAAGTGCGCTCATCTCCTGAGTGCACTTCATACAACGGAAGTGAGACAAGACAGTACATTTACAACCATTGTCCTAAAGAGGTTAAAAACACAATGGTATATTAGAAGTAGCATCTACACGCCTTAGGCTCAGGTGTCCTTAATCACGTCTTTAAGAAGTGCGTAGAAGCTGTAGAAGCTGAATCCTATATTGACTTCTATTGTGTGAACCTTGCTCTGGGTGACCTAGGTGAACTGTCTGTATCTTAATATATAAATACCCCATACATTTTACACTATAACTTCTAATAACCACAGTGTCACGATGGGTTTCTTACGACTGTTGGGTCACGGTCGCATCCACTTATGGATCGCAATAAGACCCCATTTACTGACCTTGTGCAAAAGCTACAGTACAAAGTTACTTTTAGTCACGTGACTCCTGTCATGGCCAAAATCACCAATTCCATTGACTTAAATGCAAAAAATTTAGAATTTGAGTAGGAAAATTCTTCGATTCGCAATGAGAATGCATAATTACCCCTTACTTCCAAATATAGGATTTGAGGTCCCAGATCAGTTGTCAAATGTTTGGTAGAACAGGGGGACATAATTCTTGTTCTAGGACACATCCAGTTCCTATGTCAGAGAAGCAATTAGAGAATTCCATCTGACAATGTGAGAAAGTATCAATAATGGTTAAGTGAAAGCTCATTCTGCCTGACAAAAAATCATTGAAAGATAATGGGCCGAGCTCCTTATTACTAGTTTATTCTTAGCCATAAAAGATGAAATGTATAGAGACGCTTCAAGCCGTGTTTAAATATTTGCTCATTATCGCTGTCACAGAAAATTAATTCTCAACGTGTAGATCTATTCCCCAATGTATAATAAAATTACAGATTAAACCGACTGTTCTAAGGGAGTAGAAAGCAACCTGTAATGGCATAATAATCTCATACTCTGTGGGGCTAAAATAAGAGCGAGTGAAAATAGTTCACCATAGACCTGCTACACTGATATTTTATCATTACTTCACACTACGGAATTTCTAAGCGGAATGACGTTTTAAAATTCTGCTCAGTATTTCCACGGCACAGTCCACACTACAATATTTTAGCAGCAAATATTCCACAGGTCATTATTTTGTTGTATTCCTCGTGGAAGACATTGCCATCTATGGGGACAGCAGTGTCCGTGTAGTCCTAGATCCGATTGATTCAGTCGGCGCCGGGCTCACTCAGAAACTCTGGCTCTAAATTCCTCAGTGTAAACCTAGCCATACTGTAAGACATTTTAACATGAGGGACACACAGGGATATAGCTAAAAGCAGGTACAGAAGTAACCATTGTACACAGGACCTAGTCCATCTACCACAAGACACCAGAATTATATTAGCACATGGTAAGTGGGTGCACTAGTATATTTTGCATTGGGGATCCTCTGGGTGCCATGGAGGGACCCGCTGCCATTAACTGAATTTGTGATCCTAAAATATTGTGGTTTGAAAGAAATGGGATCCTGCCCCAGCACTCTTGCATTGCCCCTAGCCTGTTGTTCTGTAATATCTCTATTATCTGATAACACAGTTTATTACTCAAAATGTTCTTTCTCTTTTCAACTCCACTTGAAGGACCTCTAGACCTGCATGTCTAACTACCTTCATCTCCTCCCATAGGTAGGAGATCCCGTCTGGACATTGGGGGAGATTTATCAAAACCCGTGCAATGGTAAAGTTGCCCAGAGCAACCAATCAGCTCGTCTCTTTCATTTTTAACAAGGCCTCTCTAAAATGAAAGAAGCAATCTGATTGGTTGCTATGGTCAACTTTTCCTTTGCAAAGGTTTTGATAAATCTCCCCCAAAGGGGGAGATTTATCAAAACCTGTGCAAAGGAAAAGTTGCCCAGTTGCCCATAGCAACCAATCAAATCGCTTCTTTCATTTTAGAGAGGCCTTGTTAAAAATGAAAGAAGCGATCTGATTGGTTGCTATGGGCAACTCAACAACTTTTCCTCTGGACAGGTTTTGATAAATCTCCCCCAGACTGTCCCTGGGTGTGGATGGGTCACTAACATGTTTTTACTTCTGCTCATGGCCCACAGACAATAGCACATTTTCCATAGTGGCTGCCCATGCAGTTGCTATGTCACCCTTAGACAAAGTGATCCCAGACATTGGTTTTTACCTTTGCAGTGGTTACTGATTTATAAAGTATGCCTTTTTGTAAAAAATAAACAAAAAATAAGTCGCAAGTTGGTCGCAAAGCCCTCAATTACACCACAAATGTACACCAGCCCAGACCTGGCTGACAAAACTGGCTGTGGGCAGCATTTAAAAAAAGTTGCACAGTTTTTTTCACAATGCATAAAAAGTCTCAAAAAGGAGGAGAAACCATGCAGAGTGGTGTACTGAAGCGCAATTACAAAAAAAAAGTGTACTAGCAAAATATTCATCACATGCCCTGCACCATTTAATACATTTGGTGGGCATACACATAATAAAAAGGTGTAGAAAAATCATTCACCTACACCACCCTTTATAAATGTCCCCCATTGTGCGCAAACAAAGGCTTGTATCAAGGGTCATGGAAACGGAGGTTCCACGAGATAGGTCATCAGAATTGGATAGGTGAGGGCCCTACTCCTGACACTTCCACAGGTCCAGCTTTTTAACCCCTTAAGGACGCAGCCCATTTGGGCCTTAAGGACGCAGACAATTTTATTTTTATGTTTTTGTTTTTTCCTCCTCGCCTTCAAAAAATCATAACTATTTTATATTTTCATCCACAGACTAGTATGACGGCTTGTTTTTTGCGCGACCAGTTGTCCGTTGTAATGCCATCCCTCACTTTACTATAAAATGTATGGCGCAACCAAAATAATACTATTTGTGTGGGGAAATTAAAAAGAAAACCGCAATTTTGCTAATTTTGGAAGGTTTCATTTTCACGCCGTACAATTAACGGTAAAAATTACATGTGTTATTTATTCTTTGGGTCAATACGATTAAAATTATACCCATGATAACATACTTTTCTATTACTGTTGCGCTTAAAAAAATCACAAACCTTTTAACCAAATTAGTGCGTTTAAAATCCACCTATTTTGAAGACGTATAACGTTTTGATTTTTCCTTATAAGCAGTCGTATGAGGGCGCATTTTTGCGCCGTGATCTGTACTTTTTATTGATACCATATTTGCTTATATAAAACTTTTGATACATTTTTTTATTTATTTTTTTGGGAATAAAATGTTACAAAAAAGCAGCTATTTTGGATTTTTTTTTTACGTTCACGCCGTTCACCGTACTGTATCATTAACATTTTATTTTAATAGTTCAGATATTTACACACGCGTCGATACCAAATATGTATATGAAATATTTTTACTTTCTAGGGAAAATGAAACAATTTATGTTTTTATTGGGGGAGGGGGTTTTTCAAATTTTTTTTTACTTTATGTTTTTACTTTTTTTTACTTTTATTTTTACACTTTAATAGTCCCCATAGGAGAATATTTATAGCAATCATTCGATTGCTAATCCTGTTCAGTGCTATGTATAGGACATAGCACTGATCAGGGTTATCGGTCATCTTCTGCTCTGGTCTGCGGGAAGGCAGATCAGAGCAGAAGACTCCTGGAAGAGAGCAGAGGCAGGTGAGCAGCGCTGCGGGCGATCCGATCATCCATTTTAGTGTCCGCAATGCTGCAGATGCCGTGATCTGTATTGATCACGGCATCTGAGGGGTTAATGGCGGACATCCGCGGGATCGCGGGTGTCCGCCATTACCGGCAGGTCCCTGGCTGCAAACAGCCGGGACCTGCCGCGCAAGATCCGGGCATTGCTCCGATGCCCGCGGTTATGCTTAGGACGTAAATGTACGTCCTGGTGCGTTAAGTACACGTCACCAGGACGTACATTTACGTCCTTCATCATTAAGGGGTTCATGCAGCTTTGGAACTTGTGCGCTGCAGTTAAGGCCTTGTTTACATTGCCGTCATACTCCATTAGGTGGAGCTCCGTTGGCTCCGTTGGGATCACCAACAAACCCCATGCAAATGAATAGGAGCCGTCGGGAACCGGCAGAAGCCATTCGCATCCGAACCATTTCAGGGTCCAATTGGCTCAAGAAAAAAAAAAAAAGGCTGGTCAGACCCTGAACGGGTCGGAAGCAGACAGCCATGTGAACCTAGCCTAAAGAAAACACCATACTTTTCATAGAGGGAATTCTGGCATTTGACAGTTTGAAATGGCTAAAAGCCACCGTATAAGCACCGAATGCCTAGGGGCGGGGGGGGGGGGGGGATGGGCGATGTATGGGGGGTGCTGGTTGTCAGTTTCCATTGATCTAATATAGACGACCTCTCCCAAATACAGACCATCTAATCTAAAGGACCCCTTTATTGTACAGGGGCCCTTTTATCCGACACAATGGCTAATATAAATCTTCCGTCAGCCCCGCTCCCACTCATCAAATACAAGTCACAAAATGTCACATCGATTTGCCAATTATTCATTTAACAATCCTTTCAGCAGCTACAATGTTGTGAACCCGTTCTACACATTGTATGTCAGTGTATGACAATTACACATTAATATGTTGTCGGCTTTTGATGTCAGGTGATAATGATCCATCTCATGATGTTTCCAGCGTCTATGAAGAGTGTTCCGGAATATCATTTTAATGAAGCTGCACAATGACTGTAACTTACACAGTAACCTAATACGATGACAGATTGTCACCGCTCCAGAATACATAGGATCCTTTTTATCCTCAGGATGTGGTGATGTTTGGCTATATCTGTGTTAGTTAATGATTATGAGGATTATCAGTAGCAGCACCTGGTCTCTACCTACTGACTATGTTTGGTTTATTCAGTCATGACTCATGTATGAGGAATAGAGGATGATAAAAGTGAGGAGGAGATGTTCCTGCACTGTCTCTATATAGGCCATTTGCCTCTTAGCCCTTGATAAAGCCACAGCTTGTGGTGAAACGTCGGGCGGGCGGACAATGTGTTAAATTTTAAATTGTCTCACACCTTAGATTGTGGACTGCATCCACAATCTATCTCTTCAATTCAATCAGATAGCATGCAGTGTCATGCCAATTAATGGAATACGGATCAATATGTGTGAGGTTATTTTAATCTTGGCTCATTAAACGTTAAGTTTTATATTGGGTGGGAAATATAGGGTCTTAGTGATCGCTTAGCGATCGAATGTAAATAAAATTATATAGGACTTTCAACACAGCAAAACTGATTTTAAACAAGCGTAATAGGGACACTTTTTTTTTTCATTGGACCTGACCATGGCAGCTGTAAGTTTGGGTCGTGAGAACTACATTCGTCCCAGACCTATGGCCGTCATACAGACACAAACATGAATCTGTAATACACTGCCTTACACCTAAGGCTGCTTTCTCACTATAAAATTCTTCCATTTTAAAGGGGTACTCTGGTGCTTAGACATCTTATCCACTATCTTATCCCCCAGCGGCAGGATCCCCGTGATCTTGCACGCAGCACCCCGGTATAATCAGTCCCCGGAGCATGTTCACTCCGGGGCTGATTACCGGCGACCACGGGGCCGGCGGCGTGGGACGTCACGCCTCCACCCCTGTGTGATGTCACGCCCCGTCCCTCAATGCAAGCCTATGGGAGGGGGCGTGGCAGCTGTCACGCCCTCTCCCATAGGCTTGCATTGAGGGGCGGAGGCGTGACGTCACACGCCGCCTGACCCCTGGTGAACATGCACCGGGGACTGATTATAAACGGGGTGCGGCGTGCAAGATCACGGGGGTCCCCAGCGGTGGGACCCCCGTGATCAGGCATCTTATCCCCTATCCTTTGGATAGGGGATAAGATGTCTAAGTGCCGGAGTACCCCTTTAATGATCCGTTTTATGTTACATTATGAAAACTCTGAAAATCGGACATTATTTTGTGACGGGAGAGTGAACGGAAGAAATAGTGCATGCGCTATTACTCCCATTACTATCTTCCGACACAAAATAACGTCCGTTATTAATAACGGGCTATAACGGGTTAAAACGGATAATGTAAAAATCCTATAGACTGTAATGGGATTTTCTAACGTCCGTATGGGATTTTGTAATGGCCGTCTAACAGCCGATTATCAGGGTTTTTATACCGGAACATCGAACAGATCTATAATGAATTTTATAGTGCGAAAGCAGCCTAACAATACTACTTCACCGGCACTTTACAGTACAATGTCAGAAATCTCCAGTCACTAGTATTGAAATGGCCCCAAGGGTAACAAAGAAACACAATAACAATGTGTGAATGAACCTAAAGCCTAAAGGCAATAACTAATGTTTTTATAGTAGTTGTCTAGCACATACAGTAAGCACCAAATAAACTCATCCTAGACAACAACAGAGAACATTTACTTAATTTCTGCCAAAAACAAATTCCTCATTTTCATAATATTATAATGCCCCTGACTCTATAATAATGATCACTAATGAGAAATAACACTAATATTATAATGCCTCTTACTCTATAATAATGATCACTAATGAGAAATAACACTACTCATTTTTTTAAATATTTTAAATCCAATTTCCTTCCTGTTTTTATTTATTTATTTATTTACCTTATTAATTTATTTACCGTATTTTTCGTCCTATAGGACGCACCGGCGTATAAGACGCACCCAAATTTTAGGGGCAAAATCTTAAAAAATAAAGATTTTGAACCCAATAGTGGTCTTCAACCTGCGGACCTCCAGATGTTGCAAAACTACAACTCCCAGCATGCCCGGACAGGCGTTGGCGAGGAAGGAGAGCGCCGGCCATACAGGGGATCCCTGAACGGAGAAGACACCGAGGAGGCAGGTAAGGTCCCCCCCGGTGTCCTCTAGGCACTAACCCGGCTATTAAGTTGGGCTGTTCGGGACCGCCGCAGTGAAATCGCGGCGGTCCCGAACAGCCTGACTGAACAGCCGGGTTAGTGTCACTTTCCCTTCAGATGCGGCGGTCAGCTTTGATCGCCGCATCTGAAGGGTTAATACAGGGCATCGCCGCGATCGTTGATGTCCTGTATTAGCCGCGGGTCCCGGCCGTTGATGGCCGCAGGGACCGCCACGATAGGGATGTATTCGCCGTATAAGACGCACCAACTTTTTCCCCCCAGTTTTGGGGAAGAAAAAGTGAATCTTATACGGCGAAAAATACGGTATTTGTTTGTATTATTTTGCATGCTGTAGTGCTAGAAACTTTACATATATCTAGCTGAATTTTTATGACGTAACTCAGAGATAAAAATAAACGTGGGATTCTGGAACCATACTATGGTATCTGTACTGGTGACTGTTTATTAATTCAAGTGTTTAGATTATTATTTTTATTTTTTTATCTTTGGATTTTGGGTGTGAATAAGGTGGTATGGTGTATGATGTATTACTATGTGAGCAGGGGTATAGCTGTACAGCAGTTATCAAGGTTATTTCATTAATTTTATTAAATATTAATTCATAATAAACCTCAACATTTACTAAATGGGAAATCCAGTATTAGAAAAACTAGAGGAGAAAAAATGGAAGCTGGACTGGTCTTTTTACAGCCCATGTAAGGGTAAGCCTGAAACCTTTCTTCCCTGTACCACAACAGGGCACCCTGAACTCACATACCGATAAAAGACCTTCAGAACTGTTTGTGGACATTTTGAGAATTTCAGCCCATTCCAAGTAACACTGTGGAGCAGGATTTTGTATGGGCCCCATCTATTCAATGTGCAACAACTGAAGGTACCCAGCGGCAGTTAGGGTGAAGATGAAGGTGGGCAGCAGTTGTGCTTGTGGGTGGGTGAGAACTATGTACACATTTAATTTGTCTGATTTTGTGCTATTCTATACCTTACTGTTTGTCATGTTATGCATGATTGTTTTCCTTTATGCAATACAAAGTTAGTTTCAAGTTAGCTTTGCGTCAGCCTTATTGTTTTCTCAAAGATGTTCCCAACGGGACCCCACATCCATACCCTGCATGATCCGTTGGGAGGAAGCACTGCTGCAGATATGAACCCTCAGCTCTAAGGTAGCGGAGCCTCAGGAGATTAAAAAAAAAAAAAAGTAAGGGACCACAAGGATATAGGTGGACACCCTCCAAACCCTAATACACTTACATAGTGCTCCAGTAGCCTATGGATATAGATGGGGGGCCATTCTGTGAACTTGTGGGGGAGCACTTTAACCCTTTGATAGTTATAGTCTGTTCTTATTTCCAAATGTTTGTATTGTAATTCTATGATGTCAGTAATTTTCACACTCACATGAACCGTACATTTTCGTTGTGCAGTAAATGACTTGTGTAAATAATTATCATCTGTAAAGATTAATAAATGTGTCACACACTATGCAAACAAAAGTAGCCACTGCAAATAAAAAAAAGTGCTTAACATAAAATATACTGAGCTAATAAGAAAAACAATGTATCACACAATCCCCCTATGGATCCGTAACGCTATTCCTGGCTTGTTTCTAAATGTTATCGATGTTAATACTGAGATCTGGTGTCCGGATAAAACAATCCAGCCTCAAAGCCTGATAAATACATCATTTTATACAAAGCAAAAGCAACATTTTGGTGCAAATTTTTATATTCTCAATCTTATTTTCATTGGGGGGAGGGGCAGTATTTTTCCTATTTTATTTATTGTACCATAATAACTGATAATAACTATTTTATTTATTGTACCATAAAAACTGATAATAAAAATAAACACATACATACATAAAGACATACATAAAACTAAAGTAATAATTACACCTTAACTCAGTGTTTCCCAACCAGGGTGCCTCTGGCTGTTGCAAAGCTACAGCTCCCAGCATGCCCGGACAGCCAACGGCTGTCCGGGTATGCTGGGAGTTGTAGTTTTTGCAACAGTTGAAGGCATCCGGTTTTGGAAACACTGCCTTAAAGGGTACCTCTCATCAAAAAAACTTTTGATATATTATAGATTAATGTATGCAGAATAACTTTACAATTGCATGTTATTAAAAAATATGCTTATTTCTATTTAATTTTCCACTTTGAAGAAATGACCACTAGGGGTCTCCCTACCAGTCCTGGCAGCAAGCATTTCAGACTCATGATGGAGTCCTAAACACTACGAGCTGCCAGTCTGCTTTGTTCACAAAGGAGAACACTCAGAGCTGCCAGCCTGCTTTGTTCACAGCCTGTTTGGCTGTGAACAAGGCAGGCTGGCAGCTCTGAGTGTTTAGGACTCCAGTATGAGTCAGAAATGCTTGCTGACAGGACTGATCGGGAAAAATACAATAGAAAGGCGCATATTTTTCATTAACATGCTATTGGAAAGTTATTCAACATTCATTAATCTAAAATATATCAAAAGTTTATTTGATGAGAGGTCCCCTTTAACTAAACCAATAAATACATAAAAATACAGTTTGCACATGCTGCATAACAGAAACCATGGCAATTTCTTAAATCCATTGGATTATGACTACCACCGATACCCTATGGACCCCATTGACATTTGTAATGGGGTTTGTTGGGTGCCATCATGGTATCTAACATTCTAAATGGGACTCATTGTAAAAAGTAGATAGATCTTTACAGATATTGCAAAATTGAGCTTCTAGTAATACCTGGAGTATGCATACAGATGTGGACAACAATATTGGCATCTGATAATAATGCCCCCCTTGGTAAATAGGCGCCCTCCTGAAAGTAGATAAGTGCCATGTTAAGTAATTAGATAGTTTCCCCCTTTAGTTGAAAGGTACCCCCAGGAGGTGGACAGATGCCCTTCAGTAGGTAGGTATGTGCTCCTAGGAAGCAGTTACCCCAAGTAGGTATATAATTATCCCCCAGTTGGGATGTGCACCCCAGTTAGGTAGAAAGGTGTCTCCAATTGGTAGACGCCCCACACTAGATAGATTGGTGCACCCCAGTAGGCAGATACTTGCCCTCCCAAAAGATACATAGTTGCCCTCCAATGTAAATAGATGTCCCCTAGAAGGAACATAGTTGCCCCCAAGTATAGACAGTTGCCCATTCCCAGAGGTAGATAGCCCCCCCCCCCCCAGCAAAATAAATAAATACTTCCCATGCGCTTCCTCACTGATAGGGCCTGTGTTTCCCCACTCTGCTGACTGAAGACACACACACATAGAGTGATATCATCATGCATGTCTGATCTGAGGGCAGGGCACAAATATCCTGTGCTGCCCCCAACCTCCTGTACACTGCAGTCCCTAGGCAGCCTAAAACCTACAGGACTAGCAACAGGGCAAGGAGTCAGCGGCTCTTTGCTCTGTTTTTAACTTTCACCTGCAAGTGCGTCCTAAGGACACACTTGCAGTTGAAAACAGTATTCACTGGCTCAGGGATTCAGGGCAAGTGGATTCCCTGGATTCACAGTGCAGGTTGTGCAACCAAGTGTTAGGGAAGGGGGAGTTTAATCCTATCTATGTCAATATACTATGCCAATTCTTTATCTCTTTTTAGAAATGACTCATGTATGCTGACATGCTATAAGGATACAAAGTTGGTAAATATCCATTTATTTATAGAAATATTGGATTTTTTTATTCAAAGATGATTGTGTGAATGACATTGCTGCACCATCAGGACACTTGTAAAAGTCCATAACAAAAAAAATATATTTATTGAAAGGTTAATGATAGAAAAGCTGTTTAATATTCATAGAAAATAATAATATAACATGTATTCCTCTTTTGATTTTCTGCTATTTAACAGTAGTACCTACGTTTAGTCTCTAGGTGTCCTCTATGTCATCTGTGATTTCATTGTGAAGTTTAGGAGACGCTGACTTTGCTTTTTGTAGTAAAACTTTCTATTAACATATGGCAACCAAATAACAATAACTTATTTGTATCATTCTGGGAGTTAAGCTAATAAAGGTATACTGTAACAAACTGCTATGGACCATATTGTAGATATTTGGAGGTGAAGAAAAACACTGACTCGTATTCCACATTCATCATAATTAGCTAAGAAGATCTACAAGTTAAAAATTTATAAAGGATACAACGATAAAAAATTTTTAATGTTTGGCTCACTATAAGCATACAGCTTCTTGCCATAGTCCAGTATTGCAGCATCCAACTACAGGTGTTTTTGAAGGTGTTTCTGAGGAAGCATAACCTATATAGCCCCCCGCTCTATGAAACTGTGACTTTTACATAACAATAACAAATAAGGGTGGGTTCACACCACGTTTTTGCAATACTGTTTTTTTTCAGGTTTTTGATAAAAAAAACGGATTCCTCAAAACCTGACTAAACTGTATCAAAAACATGTGTACAAAGTTTTATCTGTATACGGTTTGAAAAGTGATGTCCAGTTGCATCCGTTTTTTAAGAAAAAAACTGCATACGTTTTGAACTTTTCACTCCATTATGAATCAAGTTTCACTTGTTTGATTGAAATTCCAAGAAAAAAAACAGTGCAAAGTCAAAAACTGTATGGTAAAAACTGGATGGAACCGTACACACATACAGTTCTGTACAGTTCCCATTGACTCCCATGTTAAAAAAAAAAAAACGTATACGGGTCAATATGATTTTTTCACCTGGACCAAAAACCTGTCCAGAAAAAAAAAGTTAAAAACCGTGTGGTGTGAAAAACGGAGAAAACCGTATGCAATATGGTGCATACGGTTTTGAATGGAAAGTCTATGGCCACGGTTTTCTGTACAGTTGCATATGTTTTTTTTTTTTTTTTAAACGTATCCAAAAACTGTATAGAAAATCGTGGTGTGAACCCACCCTAATACTGTTTTTTTGCACATTTGTATTATACTGTGTCTTGGCAGATGGTAAAGGAGTTAACTTAACCCACCTGCACATACTTTAGTGCCCCCTGCTGCCACCTCCTTTCCTTATCTTTAGTTGATAGAAATTTCTGGTAAAAAGGGAGGAGTTTGCAAATTTAGCTGTCTATAATATACAGTACCCAGCTTTTTCTAAGCACATGGTCCTCGAGTCTTCATTTAGAGTTTTAAGGTCTCAAGTGTTTATTTAAATCCTGAGTCTAGAGTCAAGTTGGTTGTCAAGACCTACTAGATCATGTGGAACCAAGTCTGGTTAGTATGCGAAGACATCCTGCGTACTAGCTGTGCTCTGGTCTGAGGAACAATATCGACCAGTTTCTGATGGGATAACAATTTCAAGGGCACCTTAGCTGTCTGTTGCCTTTGTGGACCTTCGGTGGGGCAGTGTCACCCTTCTGCAGACAGAGGCCAACCAGTAATATCCCCTTAGTCCTCTCAAGAATTCCTCCATCTCAGGAACTAACTAAACTAAACACAGGTTAACTCATTGGGGGATATTTATCAAAACATGTCCAGAGGAGAAGTTGCTGAGTTACCTATAGCAACCAATCAGATTGCTTCTTTCATTTTTGAAAAGGCCTCTGAAAAATGAAAGAAGTGATCTGATTGGTTGCTATGGGCAACTCAGCAACTTTTCCTCTTGACAGGTTTTGATAAATCTCCCCCATTGTTACTAGCGACCACCTGACACTACAGGTAACATCTGTTGGAACTGTTTAAGCGGTGTGCCTCTACTCTGTGGGCAGTTAAGTTAAGTTACCCCTTGTAATGCAATTTCTTGAGTCCCGGTGTCTTGTCTTCAACTGCACATGTACTATCAAGGGCGTCCCAATTACCACCATCCAGGACATTGTTACCGAGGGAGTGCACCAGGGGGCTACATACCAAACACATTTAGTGGTACCCCTCTTCCTTTCAGTTGTAGTGACCCACAAGGAGGCACTCAGGGCCCGGATGCCACTCTACAATTACTAGCTGGCCCTGGCAACAACATCTGTGCAACCCCACAGGTTCACCATAATAGAAATGATCACATATTTGTTATAGAAAACATAGCCCTGATTGCAGTTTACAATCTCTTCCCTGATAATATATTTCACTATATTTAAGGAAAAAGTCCTTAGATCTATAAAGCCTTCAACGGGGCCCAAGTTTTTGCGTAGGTTACATAGTTCCTCATTTTCAAACGTGCCAGTTTCTCCATACGCCATAACTGGAGGACTTTGTTTTACCAAGCTGGATGGGATGGAGGATCTGGCAAGCGCTAATGTTCCTGAAGCACCTTAAATCAGCTGATCAGTGGTGCCTGACATTGTCCTCCAATTTAGACATAGGCCATCAATATTAAAATCCCAGAGAACCCCTGTAATAGACATATCTTGTATGTTAATTTTACATTTCACAATTATATGGCCAATGTTCGTCAATGGTAAAAAAAAAAAAAAAAAAAAGCACAATGAAACAATTAATTAATTAACCCTTAACTGAAAAGATAAAAAAAAAATGTAAAAAGCTTTGCTTCCCTTTACCCAATTGTGAGGATATTTTTCCTTTCATATCTTTTATTGGAAATTTCCTGCCTTGTAAGTCACCTACAATCTCCTGTGGATTTTCTAAGCTCCATCACTAGTGTGCTTTTATTTAACAAGGAAAAGAATACCAGTGGTGAGTGTGTTTTTTTGTGCTGTGGTTTTCAGCATTCTGAGATGAATATTTTTAGAGCCCTCGTGCTGTTAGCCAAAAATGAACAATGGAAACACTTCTGCTGACATGAAAAACAGTCTAACTATAGCTCTGGATTTACTATGGACCTTTTATTTGTTTTGCTATGGAAGCCGCAAATTACACAAAAGCAATGTCATTTTTTTTCAAAGAGAAATCTATCTGCTTGTTTAAATTACAATGAAAAACAATCCACAGATCTGTGTAGCCCAGGCCCAGGATCTATTTGCTTAGTGGCACTTTGATGGCTTACAGAAAATAAGGCAACTTTAAAAGGAGAACTTGTAAAAGAGATACAAAGCTTCCTTGCTCCCCAATTGTGAAAAAAGGTAATCCCTGTAGTTGCCCTAAAGATGCCCATTCTCAATGTTCCCAACCCCTTATACAGGTTTCACCCTCAGTGGGTAGTACTTCCATAACAGACATTGATATTGAAAATAATCACAATCCACATCAACATCAGGTGAACTTAGAGGTGAACATAGAAAGTAGGGCGCCTCTATGCATGTGGGCAGGAAGGAGCACAAGACAAAAGAGGACGCACAGCTAATCCTTAGTACAGTCCTATATCCCACTACAACCCAATTTAACAGCTTAATGCAATACCTTGACGTTGAAGGGCCATGACCTATGTGGCTGCCTTTTTAGGGTCTCAACTGCCTTGAAGAATGCAAGAATGCCCTGGGTTAGCCTGCACCTGGCCAATCGCCTGAGCAAGACTGCATCTAGGTCCCTGCAGTAGAAGGAACGTGGCTGATGTGCAACCTGACCATCCGCAATCAGATCATGGAAATAGTCCTCACCTACAGCAGAAACCTAGTTGTCAGTGTCCCACCCTACTTAGCTCCTCCCCACCATAGTAGGGCAATCCTCTGGTGATACCAGTCCTTCTCATTAACAGCAGCAAAGTCCTGGCCAAGTCTTTTTCCATTGGGGCTTTCTCCCTGTGGCAGCAAGGCAGTCCCAGGCGTTCACCCTTCAGCAGCCCCTCTTTATGGCACAAATGCCGTCCCTTACAATGTCACCACCATAGACAGGATCAGAAGTGGGGCAGATGCAGTACAAGGTGCTCAGGGAACAAAGGAAGCCCTTCCCTAGCTCTGCCCATGATTCAGGCCATGCCCACAATTCAGGCTTTACCCATGATTGAAGTTACATTCACACTTCAAGCTCTACCCACATGGAGAAGTGTTTATGGATGAAACCATTCCACTCCAACATCTAATAATAATCTTAGATAAGGAAAATATTATGGGGGAATTCATCAGCTAAACAGCCCAATAATGGTCCTGTGTGATGAGTCTACTGATCAATTGAAAATAATAAAACACTTGTTAATCAACTGATCGCAGGGTTTTGGCAGGTTTAAATGTAATTATTCCTCAGCCGCACATCACCCTGTGTAATAGGTCATGTAAAGCCAACAAATGACAAAAGTAAAAGGCGACACGAATGATCCAGTGATTTATCGAGCCATGATTTAGGAGATTGGCTCTCATATCAGGCAGGGGTCAGGCTGTGAAATACAGTCATAAGAGAGAGGTTAGTGCAGTCCTCCATTTTAATATTGGTAGGAAAAAGCATAACATTCCCAATGGATGGAAGGGCCCCTTCCCTACAGGGCCACTGCACAACTGAAAAAGCTGCACATATGATACGTCCATATGATAGTGTGGTGTATGTTGATCCCCCTAGCAATTTATTGCAAGAGGGACTTGTGACCCATGTAAAGCTTTCCCCTTCCCTCGTTCCCTGTGGGGAGGGAGTCTTGTGCAGGATCATACTACTCATGGGGAAGGTTGAGCAATCTGATCTGAGCCTCTTTCCTTCCTAGACCACATTAATGGTTGCCTTGTTCTCTTGGCTGGTAGGGTATTGCAAATGGATGTTTATTGTCATTTTGTTTAGACCTGAAAATCCAGGGACTTGAGTAAAGTGTCATTTTTTTCTAGCCAATAAGGCAGATCTTAAGGTAAAAAGTAAGTGGTAACAATGTATTTTGGCTTTTGAAGAACACTAGCCATTTAGAAAGTTCCCTTTTATAGAGCATATCCAGCCAAATAGTTCCCCTAATGTGGATGCCATAGAAACAGTTTTGTTGCAAGCGTTTAGAAGTAAAGCTGGCAAAGTGCTAGCTGCGAAAATAAAATCTAGACAAACTAGAACTAAGACTCCATTCCTGTGGGCAGCAGATAGAAAAGGGAAACTAATTGCTCCTAAAGATATAGCAAATAGACTTAAAGATTATTATTCCTCACTATACAATCTGAACTCTGATCCTAAGGCTCCACAACCCTCATCTGAAAGTATATCCGCCTTTCTGGAAACGGTTAAAATGCCATCTCTCTCGCTAGAACAAAAGGAAAACATTTCATCTCCCATTACAGAGGAAGAAATAAAATCAATATTAACTACATCAGCAACGGGTAAATCTCCAGGCCCAGACGGATTAACTAATGAATATTTTAAGAGATTTGCCCCCATTTTGTCGCCGATAATGTCTCGTTTTTTCAATTCTGTGGTTGCATCGGGGTATTCCCATGGGAAAATCAAGAAGCATTAATTATAACACTACCTAAACCTGGGAAGGACCCCGACGCACCACAGAACTTTCAACCAATTTCCCTATTGAACGGAGATCTCAAAATCTATGCAAAGATTATAGCCAATAGGATTACCCCATGTTTGTCTGAATTAGTGGCGCCAGACCAAACAGGGTTTGTGAAAGGGAGACAGGGTTCAGACAATATCCGAAGAATTGTAAATATTTTGTCCCATGTAGAGAGACATAAGATCCCGGGCGTGTTTTTTGCCCTCGATGTCGAGAAAGCGTTTTAACTGGTCATACGCCTTCTCAACACTTCAGAAGACGGGGTTTGGGGAAGGAACAATAAAAGCTATAAAGGCCTTATATTCTGGTCCGTCAGCTCGGGTATATACCGTATTTTTCGTCCTATAGGACGCACCGGCGTATAAGACGCACCCAATTTTTAGGGGCAAAATCGAAAAAAATAAAGATTTTGAACCCAATAGTGGTCTTCAACCTGCGGACCTCCAGATGTTGCAAAACTACAACTCCCAGCATGCCCGGACAGCCGTTGGCTGTCCGGGCATGCTGGGAGTTGTAGTTTTGCAATATCTGGAGGTCCGCAGATTGAAGACCACTGCAGGAGGAGGTAATACTCACGTATCCCCGCCGCTCCGGACCCGTCACCGCTGCCCTGGATGTCGCTCCATCGCAGTCGCCGTGTCACCATCGCTCCGGAACGTCTCTGCTGCCGGCCGGGTATCCTTGCTCTCCGTCGCCGTCATCACGTCGTTACGCACGCCGACGCACGTACGTGACGACGAGGAAGGAGAGCGCCGGCATACAGGGGATCCCTGAACGGAGAAGACACTGAGGAGGCAGGTAAGGTCCCCCCCAGTGTCCTGTAAGCACTAACCCGGCTATTCAGTCGGGCTGTTCGGTGAAATCGCGGCGGTCCCGAACAGCCCGACTGAACAGCTGGGTTAGTGTCACTTTCCCTTCATACGCGGCGGTCAGCTTTGATCGCCGCGTCTGAAGGGTTAATACAGGGCATCACCGCGATCGGTGATGTCCTGTATTAGCCGCGGATCCCGGCCGTTGATGGCCGCAGGGACCGCCGCGATAGGGGTGTATTCGCCGTTTAAGACGCACCGACTTTTTCCCCCCAGTTTTGGAGAAGAAAAAGTGCGTCTTATACGGCGAAAAATACGGTACTAACGGAACCTTTTCTGACGTTTCTGATATATCCAACGGAACCCGTCAAGGTTGCCCCCTGTCCCCATTGATTTTTATATTATCCATAGAACCTTTAGCATATCTTATTAGAACTAATCCAGACATATCGGGTATAGAGATTGTGCTCGATATGCAGAAAAAATTGGAAACACAAAAGGGAAGCGCAACAATGTGCTGTAAAAGTTTTCAGATATAACAAAGACAAAGAGGTGAAAAAAACTTGCTCACCTTCTGGTGTTGTGCAGTGGGCACAACACCATATCGCGCTTGTATCCCGTTGCAAAGGGAATAGTGAAATCAGGGGGTGCAGCTCACACCGTGGCGTCCTGGGATTCCTGGACGTCTGGAGAATGCAAGAGGTGAAGATCCCCGGGGCTCCGGTTCACGTGTAAAAAAGGTGTGTTCGAGCGCTCACTCCTGTAGAATAGCTTGGCTGGGATCGTGGCAGTAAGAAGTAGCCGGACACGGTTAAAGATATAATAACCGGATTTTATTTGTATAGATCACAGATAACGCGTTTCGAGGGGTGGGACCCCCTCTTCATCAGATCAATGATGTGGCAGATGTGGGAGGCCACTAATTTATGCAAAAAAAGCCCGCGAAATTTAACAGCAATTACCGGGTACAGATTAAAATACAAATATGCATCTGTGCAATACAATTTCCACAGTGTTGAAGATGTCTCAAATCCAAAGCAAAACATAAATTTAAATTAAAATTTAACACATATTACAATTAACATGAATGGTGCTTGGATGGCAGATCAAATAAGGTATTACTGCTATTAGCCTGGCCTTCCGTTCAGGGAGCTGAGCAAGTAGAAAAATCAAAGCGCCGCTCTCCATGTTGCGGCGTCATCTCAAAGATAGAGGCACAACTGGACCCTGGTCTTCCCCTGTATGGGAGACCCCTCATCCAGGTGCTCGGGAGGAAATGTCCCAAATTACCAAAAAGTTCATAGTAGAAGCGCATATCCTGCGCTGGACCGATTTAACAAACACAGGCATCGGCATTGCAATAGAGCATATTCTATGCAGTAGTGCCGTAGTGTATATTGATGTCATTGATACATACATTTATATATATATATATATATATATACACATGCGCAGTTGTACACACATCCTCCCATGTATTCTTCTTTGGTTGATTGCTGGGCTGGTGGGGGTCATCTTTATTGGTAAGAGGGCAGGATGACACATTCAGTGAATGAGCTCTGTAGCCTCATTCAGCCCATGGGGTTGGAGCGATTCCAGTCTGTAAATCCAATACATCTCTTTCTTTCCCAGAGCTTCCAGGCGATTGGTAACATGTGCTGGAATGTAGTCAATGGGCAGGATGGATGAAATTCCTGTGGCCCCATTGTGTTTGGTCGTGACGTGTCGTGACAAACCTTGAAACATAAATCCCTTTTTTATATTGCATCTGTGCTGGTTGAGTCTTTGGTGTAATTTCTGAGTGGTTCGACCCACGTACTGTTTCCCACAGCAACAGTTGATAAGGTAGATGACGAACTGGGATTGGCATGTCAGATGGAATGGTAGCTCAAAGGTTTCCCCTGTATGATGGCTTCTAAAATCAGTGTTCCGGTCCGCTATGATGTTGCAGCAGAGACATCTCTTCTTGCCGCATTTGAACACACCTTTTTTGAGAGTGGTCTCAGCGGTGATGCGTTTAGCTGGCCTCTGTCTTTTCAAACGGCTTGGAGCCAGCATATTCCTGAGGGAAGGAGCTCTTCTAAATGTTAGTAGGGGTTGGGTAGGTAAAATTTCTTTTAGGTAGGGATCATTCTTGAGGAGACTCCAATGTTTTTGTAGGATTTTCCTTATGTTGTAATGGCCCGTGGAGTACGTTGTCACAAAACTGCTGTTCTTTTTACCCCAGTTGTGTTGTTGTTTCGTGTGTCTTTTGAATTTTTCTTTTTGGTTTGTCTCCTCTTGATCACACGAGGCCTCTTGGACTGAGGGTGATGACCCTGAAGCTATAGTGGCTGATGGCAGCGGTGAGGAGGGTAGACATGATTCCTGGGTGAGTGCAAGCGCTTTTAAAAAAGCATTCTCTACCAGAGTTTTAGGGTATCCTTTCACAGAAAATCTGTTCTTCAGAATTTTGGATTGATCAATGTAGGTACTGGTGTTGGTACAATTTTTCCGAACTCGGCGGAATTGGCCATAGGGTATATTCTGTTTCCATTTGGAGTAGTGTCCACTCAAAAAAGGTACATAACTATTCGAGTCAACAGTTTTGAAGAACGTGGAGGTGATGATTTGGCTATTTTCGTGAGTAATTTGTAGATCAAGAAATTCGATTTCTTTATCGGAAATGTTTGGTGTTAGGGTAATGCCCCAATCGTTGCTGTTTATTTCATGGATCAGTGTATGGATTTGTTCGGCTGTACCCCTCCAAAGAAAGAACAGGTCGTCTATATAACGTTTATATACGACTGTATGTTCCAAAAAAAGTTTGTTCTTATGGAGGAACTCTTCTTCGAATTGCCCCATGAAGAGGTTAGCATACAAGGGGGCGACTCTGGTCCCCATAGCCGTCCCTCTGGTTTGTTGAAATGTCACCCCGTTATAGGTGAAAAAGTTGTTTTTTAGGATTAGTTCCAGGCATGTAATCAGGAAGTCCGCCTGATTCTCAGGTATTTTTGTGTCGCTTCTTAGGTAGCAAGCTGTGCTCTTTAGTCCCAGATCGTGTCTGATATTTGAATATAGAGCAGACACATCCATGGTTACAAACATCATGTTTTCCTCCCATGCCAGATCTTTTAGTATAGTAATTAGTTGGTCTGAATTTTTGAGGTAGCTCTGCAGATTCTGGACATAAGGTTGGAGTATTAAATCCAAATACTGTGATAAGTTGCTCGTGATGCTGTCTATCCCAGAAATAATGGGTCTTCCCGGTGGGTGCTCTTGGTCCTTGTGCACCTTTGGTAGATGGTAGTAAAAGGGCATTTTGGGGTTGGAGATCCATAGAAAGTTTTTTTCCTTTTTGGTGATAACACCCTGCTTGACGCCATCTTCCAATATGGAGGAAACTTTCTGTTTTAGTGCAGGGAGAGGGTTACCATTAATCTGTTCATAGTATAGGGTATCTCCTAAAATCTTCCATGCTTCTTGATCATATTCCGTGTAGTTCTGTATTACAATTCCCCCGCCTTTATCTGCGGGGCGAATCACGATATCTTGGTTGTCCTTCAAAGATTTTAGGGCGGCTCGCTCACTGTTTGTGAGGTGGCCCTCTTTTGTTGTGATCTTACAGGTGTCAGGAAGACTTTTGAGGTCCTCGGCTACCAAATCATGAAATGTCTTGAGAAGGTGACCTTGGCTTTCCACGGGGTAAAATTTCGATTTGGCTTTCACCTCCGGGTGCACTCCGGGTATCACCGTTTCCTCCTGTGGATGGTATTTGGAGCTGACATTCGGCAGGGCAAAGTGACGTTGCAATGTGAGACGTCTTGTGAACCTATGAAGGTCCAAGAATAGGTCAAATTTGTTGGGGTGTGATTTAGGGCAATAGGATAAGCCTTTTTGTAAAAGGGATAGTTCCCCTTGGTTTAATAAATGGTCCGATAGATTAAAAATTTTTATCATAGATTCTTTAGAAGATTTTGATTCCATAGAATTCTTTATTCGTGTTTTCTTTTTGGTGTTTTTCCACTGTGCGTTGCGGGCTCCTCCTCTATTTCCTCTTCTAGTTTTCTTTTTGTTGGTTTTCGAGGTTGAAAGTAGTCCCTTATTGACCCGGTCCGGTTGGGACCTACCTCTAAAAAAGAGGAACCTGATTGGTTGGCTGGGATCCCATCCGGATGTGCAGCGGTGGCCACTGGAAGAGGGTAAGTATTTATTTGATCGTTTTTTTCAGAGAGATTTATAAGATCGGGTTCAGTTGGTTGTTTTTGGGGAACCGGATTCCTCTCATGATAATCTCCACAGGGTTGGGAGGATAGAGGATTGCTTTTATGAGAGGATTGATGGATCTCAGCTGTGATGGTAAAAGTGTGAAGGGAATCCCTTACTGTCTTTAGGAAAGGGACCAGGGCGTCTTCACCTGCTGTGGAATTATCTACCAGAACTGGTGTAGGTCCTGAAGGTAGGTGGGGTGGACTGGTATCATGAACTGTCAGTATAGAGAGATTCATGGAATTCTCTTTTAGCGGTGACGGAGACAGTTGTAAAATTGGTGTGATCTCCTCAATGTTATATACCATATCTTCTTTCAGTTTATCTTTCAAGCGTCTGATACAATGCCTGATGTCCTTCATATGTTCCTCGACTTGATTGTGTGAGATCTTCGGAGTTTCCAAATCTTGTGTTCCCTTCTTTGGCTCAGTAGGGAAAACAGTGGTTTTTGGTGGGGTGATAGATGGAGGAGTAATCCTATTGTTGATATGGGTTATGGTGTTCGGCTTATTAGGGATGTTGGTATTGTTCTGGTATGTTTTTTTATTCTTGTCATTTTTGTTGGGGGTGTGGTGACCTTTGGGGGTGTTAGTTGATGGGTTCCTGGTGGTATAAGCGGAATTCCGCCAGGTAGATGTTCTTTTAGTGTTAGCCCCAGGGTGTTTCTTTTGTTGATGGTCTGTCCCCGTAGTGGTGCGGTTGGAATGGATTTGGGGTCTCCATGTTGTTCTGTTGTAGTTGTGGTAAGGTTTATTAATCCTCCTGGGAGTTGGGGTGATGGTCCTAAGCGTGTTCCTGTGTTCCGTGAGAACAGGTGATGGTGATGTTGGAACCTCTTCTTCTTCTTCTTGTGGGGTTTTACTTCTGTGCCAATTCCGGTATCTATTCCTGGATTTGTCCATTCGATCCCTTATGAGTTTCTGTGCTTTTTTGGCTATTATTTCTTGTTGGGCTTTGGAGATGCGTGAAGAGATTTTATTATTGAGTGCCCTATATTCTGTATGTGATGAAAATTGCTCCAGACCTGTTATTAGATCTTGTATTTTGATCATAGCATTTGTTTGCAATTTTGACCTCTTAGTTTTTATGTGATTAATAAGCATTTCAGAACATTTGGTTAATAGACATTCCCATTCATTTTTATACATTACATCATCTTTGAAAGTGGGGTCAAAGGTCAAGCGGAGCCCCCTCGGCGCAAGGCATTCATGTAAGTTAATATTCAAAAAATCAATGTCAACACTATGCCTTAATTCGTCTAATAATACATTTTCAAGATTATTAAACATTTCAGTCATTATCATTTTATCCTCAGATGTCAGAGAATCATGGTCACAGTCAATAGCCTGAGGTGTGACCTGTTCCGTATATTCCGCAATAAGTCTGCCACGGTCTGTGTGGCGTCTAGTAAAGTATTCCATGAGTGCAATGTGCTGCTAGTTAGTGTTTCCAGCCCAAACTTCGAAAAGGTAGAGGGCTCCCCGACACTTGACTTGCAGGTGCGGTTTTGAGAAGATGCTCGATATGCAGAAAAAATTGGAAACACAAAAGGGAAGCGCAACAATGTGCTGTAAAAGTTTTCAGATATAACAAAGACAAAGAGGTGAAAAAAACTTGCTCACCTTCTGGTGTTGTGCAGTGGGCACAACACCATATCGCGCTTGTATCCCGTTGCAAAGGGAATAGTGAAATCAGGGGGTGCAGCTCACACCGTGGCGTCCTGGGATTCCTGGACGTCTGGAGAATGCAAGAGGTGAAGATCCCCGGGGCTCCGGTTCACGTGTAAAAAAGGTGTGTTCGAGCGCTCACTCCTGTAGAATAGCTTGGCTGGGATCGTGGCAGTAAGAAGTAGCCGGACACGGTTAAAGATATAATAACCGGATTTTATTTGTATAGATCACAGATAACGCGTTTCGAGGGGTGGGACCCCCTCTTCATCAGATCAATGATGTGGCAGATGTGGGAGGCCACTAATTTATGCAAAAAAAGCCCGCGAAATTTAACAGCAATTACCGGGTACAGATTAAAATACAAATATGCATCTGTGCAATACAATTTCCACAGTGTTGAAGATGTCTCAAATCCAAAGCAAAACATAAATTTAAATTAAAATTTAACACATATTACAATTAACATGAATGGTGCTTGGATGGCAGATCAAATAAGGTATTACTGCTATTAGCCTGGCCTTCCGTTCAGGGAGCTGAGCAAGTAGAAAAATCAAAGCGCCGCTCTCCATGTTGCGGCGTCATCTCAAAGATAGAGGCACAACTGGACCCTGGTCTTCCCCTGTATGGGAGACCCCTCATCCAGGTGCTCGGGAGGAAATGTCCCAAATTACCAAAAAGTTCATAGTAGAAGCGCATATCCTGCGCTGGACCGATTTAACAAACACAGGCATCGGCATTGCAATAGAGCATATTCTATGCAGTAGTGCCGTAGTGTATATTGATGTCATTGATACATACATTTATATATATATATATATATATATATACACATGCGCAGTTGTACACACATCCTCCCATGTATTCTTCTTTGGTTGATTGCTGGGCTGGTGGGGGTCATCTTTATTGGTAAGAGGGCAGGATGACACATTCAGTGAATGAGCTCTGTAGCCTCATTCAGCCCATGGGGTTGGAGCGATTCCAGTCTGTAAATCCAATACATCTCTTTCTTTCCCAGAGCTTCCAGGCGATTGGTAACATGTGCTGGAATGTAGTCAATGGGCAGGATGGATGAAATTCCTGTGGCCCCATTGTGTTTGGTCGTGACGTGTCGTGACAAACCTTGAAACATAAATTGGAGATGCGACCCATACCATTTCTTTATATGCGGATGATATTATTTTAACATTATCAAAGCCGGTTATATCAATGAGGAAAGCTCTAGAGTTACTGGATAGTTTTGGATTATTTTCATATTACTCATTAAATAAGATCAAATCGCAAGCTCTTCCCTTAAATCTTCAGACTACAACCGAATAATTTCTGAAACGGACATATCAATTAGACTGGCAATCAACCCAAATTAAATATTTGGGAATCTGGATAAAAACACCATTTAACCTCTTATATGAAACGAACTATATACCATTCATTAAACAACTACAAGTTGAATTGGAACAATATAATAAAATAGAAGTGTCCTGGCTGGGGAGAATAGCAGCATTTAAGATGATGTTGTAACCAAAACATCTTTACTTGTATAGATTGCTCCCAATTAGGATTCCAGCATCCTTTTTTAAAAAGATTAGAATAATGATAAACAGATATATTTGGTTAAATCACAAACCCAGGATAAAATACAATATGATGACTAAGGATAAGAAAGTGGGTGGCCTGGGTCTACCGAATGTTTATCATTATTATACAGCGACCGTAGTGGCGCAAATCAAGGCATGGTGGACTCGCTCGTACGATACACATTGGGTGCAGATAGAGCAGACATATGTGGAAAGTAAAGACACACGCTGTCTATTCTTCTATTCATTCCTGAAAGGAGGGAGAATTAATTTTATGACTCCCCTGATGGTTAATGGGTTGCGATGCTGGGAAATATGTCTGAAACTAACGGGGCACAACTCAATGATATATAGGGATTATATACCCTTGTAATTTCTTTCTTGTAGAATTCCAGATCTTGATTTACAAGGATGGATAAAAAGGGGCATAATGTTAATTAAACAATTATATATAAAAGACAAGATAATGTCATTTACAGAAATTCAGAGTACCGTATTTATCGGTGTATAACACCCACTTTTAACCCCTTAAGGACCAAGGACGTACCGGTACGTCCTTGGTCCTGCTCTTCTGATATAACGCGGGGTTACACAGTAACCCCGCGTCATATCATGGCGGGCCCGGCGTCATAGTGAAGCCGGGACCCGCCTCTAATAGCGCGCAGCGCCGATCGCGGCGCCGCGCGCTATTAACCCTTTAGCCGCGTGCTCAGAGCTGAGCCGCGCGGCTAAAAGTGAAAGTGAAAGTTCCCGACTAGCTCAGTCGAGCTGTTCGGGATAGCCGCGGCTAATCGCGGCATCCCGAACAGCTGACAGGACAGCGGGAGGGCCCCTTCCTGCCTCCTCGCTGTCCGATCGCCGAATGACTGCTCAGTGCCTGAGATCCACGCATGAGCAGTCATGCGGCAGAATCGTTGATTACTGGTTTCCTATGAGAAACCAGTGATCAACATAGAAGATCAGTGTGTGCAGTGTTATAGGTCCCTATGGGACCTATAACACTGCAAAAAATAAGTGAAAAAAAAAGTGAATAAAGATCATTTAACTCCTCCCCTATTAAAAGTTTGAATCACCCCCCTTTTCCAATTAAAAAAAAAACACAGTGTAAATAAAAATAAACATATGTGGTATCACCGCGTGCGGAAATGTCCGAATTATAAAAAAATATCATTAATTAAACCGCTCGGTCAATGGCGTGCGCGCAAAAAAATTCCAAAGTCCAAAATAGTGCATTTTTGGTCACTTTTTATATCATTTAAAAATGAATAAAAAGTGATCAATAAGTCCTATCAATGCAAAAATGGTACCGTTAAAAACTTCAGATCACGGCGCAAAAAATGAGCCCTCATACCGCCCCATACACAGAAAAATAAAAAAGTTATAGGGGTCAGAAGATGACAATTTTAAACATATTAATTTTCCTGCATGTAGTTATGATTTTTTCCAGAAGTCCGACAAAATCAAACCTATATAAGTAGGGCATCATTTTAATCGTATGGACCTACAGAATACATATCAGGTGTCATTTTTACCAAAAAATTTACTACGTAGAAACGGAAGCCCCCAAAAGTTACAAAACAGCGTTTTTTTTTTCAATTTTGTCGCACAATGATTTTTTTTCCCGCTTCACCATAGATTTTTGGGCAAAATGACTGATGTCATTACAAAGTAGAATTGGTTGCGCAAAAAATAAGCCATCATATGGATTTTTAGGTGTAAATTTGAAAGAGTTATGATTTTTTAAAAGCAAGGAGCAAAAAACGAAAACGCAAAAACGGAAAAACCTCCGGTCCTTAAGGGGTTAAAACTTAAATTTAAGGCAAAAAGTCTGCCTGCGTGTTTTACGCCGATAAATCTTCTGGTCACTGATTTAAAGCGGCCGCAGCAGCGTCTGCTTGTTAAGTATTAACAGCACAGCCGCGGCCACTTTAAATCAGTGACCAGCGGCGTCTCCTCCCCGCTCTGTCACTTGTTTTCTCCCGCACGATCCACAGGTACTGGTGTGGTGGATAGTGCGGGAGACGCTGATTAAAAGGTAGGGCAGATCCGGACAAGGTAGGGCGTCTCCCACACTATCCACCACACCAGTACCTGTGGATCGTGCGGGAGAAAACAAGTGACAGAGCGGGGAGGAGACGCCGCTGGTCACTGATTTAAAGTGGCCGCGGCTGTGCTGTTAATACTTAACAAGCAGCCGCTGCTGCAACCGCTTTAAATCAGTGACCAGAAGACTTATCGGCGTATAACACGCAGGCAGACTTTTTGCCTTAAATTTAAGTTTTAAAAGTGCGTGTTATACGTTAATAAATATGGTACTCTGAATTTCTGTAAATGACATTATCTTGTCTTTTATATATATAATTGTTTAATTAATTGCACTATCCACCACACCAGTTCCTGTGGATAGTGCGGGAGAAAACAAGTGAGTTTCACTTTTCATTCCCCCTTTTCCCTACCTCCCCCCTCCCTCATCATTACCCCTTTTCCTTACCTTCCCCTCCCTCATCATTCCCCCTTTTCCCTACTTCCCCCCTCCCTCATCCTTCCCCCTCCCTCATCATTCCCCCTTTTCCCTACCTCCCCCCTCCCTCATCATTCCCCCTTTTCCCTACCTCCCCCCTCCCTCATCATTCCCCCTTTTCCCTACCTTCCCCTCCCTCATCATTCCCCCTTTCCCAGCTTTTTATAGATTTGTTTATTTTCCTTACCTGTCTGCGGGCTGCAGTCAGTGAAGCTGATGAGTGACTTCCTCTGCCGGCTTCTCTGCGCGCCATCACGGATGTCACTTTTCATTTCCTGTAGTCGCCGCCGAAAAGTGAGATCCGTGATGGCGCGCAGAGAAGCCGGCAAGTCACTCATCAGCTTCACTGACCGCAGGCCGCAAGACCCCCCCGCCTGACCTGACCTGCCGAAGTGCAGACAGGTAAGGAAAGGGGAAGAGTGGTCTTCAACGTGCGGACCTCCAGATGTTGCAAAACTACAACTCCCAGCATGCCCGGACAGCAGTTGGCTGTCCGGGCATGCTGGGAGTTGTAGTTTTGCAACATCTGGAGGTCCGCAGGTTGAAGACCACTGGGGGGATGATGCGACGCTAAATGATGAGGGGGGGGGGAATGATGGGGGGGATGAGACAGGGGGAAATTATGAGGGGGGGAATGAGGGGGGGTGATGAGACAGGGTGGGGGATGATGAGGGGGAAATGATGGGGACATGATGAGAGGGTGTGGGGGATAATGATGGGGGACATGATGAGACAGGGGGAAATGATGAGGGGGGGAATGATGGGGGGCATGATGAAACAGGGTGGGGGGCATGATGAGACAGGGTGGGGATGATATGATGAGACAGGGGGAAATGATAAGGGGGGGAATGATGGGGGACATGATGAGACAGGGTGGGGGATGATGAAACAGGGGGAAATGATGGTGGGGGAGGCACTAAATGCTTAATGTCTGTATGGCTAGTGGTGATCTATGACAGGGGGAAATGATGAGACATGGAGGGATGATGTGGCATTTAGTCCAAGTCATTTATTTTACATTTTATTTTTTTTACTTAACTTTCCCGGTTAAAATGGGGGTGCGTGTTATACGCTAGTGCGTGTTATACGCCGATAAATAGGGTAAATTCGGTCTGTTGCCACGGGAGATATTTGGACATCTCAGAATTAGACACTTCTTAGAATCTGTTAAAATAACCCCATGTTATTGCTCTCTAGGTATGTTCTCATATTTAAATAACCTAACACTAAAAGGAACACGATACATTTATGATGCAATGAATAACCATTTGAATTTTCAACATATAGGGCCATATTTAGCGTGGGAAATAGATCTGTAACAAACATTCGCGGACCAAGAATGGACATATGCATTCAAACTGGCCCACTCATCATTAAAGGGGTATTCCAGGCAAAAACTTTTTTTTATATATCAACTGGCTCCGGAAAGTTAAACAGATTTGTAAATTACTTCTATTAAAAAATCTTAATCCTTCCAATAGTTATTAGCTTCTGAAGTTTTCTGTCTAACTGCTCAATGATGATGTCACGTCCCGGGAGCTGTGCATGATGGGAGAATATCCCCATAGGAACTGCACAGCTCCCGGGACGTGAGTCATCAGAAAGCAGTTAGACATAAAAAAACAACTCAACTTCAGAAGCTAATAACTATTGCAAGGATTAAGATTTTTTAATCGAAGTAATTTACAAATCTGTTTAACTTTCCGGAGCCAGTTGATATATATAAAAAAGTTTTTGCCTGGAATACCCCTTTAATAGCTGTATCCCATATAGAGGCTATTGTAAAAACTAATTTACGGTGGTATTACTCTCCTGATAAGCTATATAAGATGTCCCCTATAAATTCGGAGAAATGTTGGCGAGGATGTGGCGAGACAGGATCTCTTATACATATTCTGTGGCAGTGCCCAAAGATACAAGAATATTGGTATGAAATACAATCTCTATTAGCAAATATAACTCATATCTCAATCAGATTGACACCACAAAAAGCATTACTATTAATTCAGATTCAAACATACCCAGTAAAAGTGAGATTTTTGGTGTGTAAGATTTTAGTGGTGGCGAAATTAGCTCATTGTAGATATTGGAAGCTAGCAGAAATCCTGGAAATCAATGAAATATTAAATATGATAAATCATTGTTATAAATTGGAGGAAATAATAGCTATAGGAAGAAATGAAAGTATATCTTTCTATAAAAAAATGGGAGCTATGGAGGACGTTCAGGGGATAAATAGAAAAAGAAAATTACCGTATATACTCGAGTATAAGCCGAGTTTTTCGTTTTTTCGTGCTGAAAACGTCCCCCTCGGCTTATACTCGAGTGAACTCTCCGCCTGTCAATCCCTTCATCAGTGGTGTTCAACCTGCGGACCTCCAGATGTTACAAAACTACAGCACGCAACGACCAATCCTCCCCACCGGACGATCCCTGCAGCATTGACGGCCCGGACCAGCTCACCCTAACTTCCCGCCGAGGGGAGTACAAAAGGGGGAGGGGTGGTCTGGATGATGACGAAGGCCGCAGTGGTCTTCAATCTGCAGACCTCCAGAGGTTTCAAAACTACAACACCCAGGCATGCTTGGAGTTGTAGATTTCCAACCTCTGGAGGTCCGCAGGTTGAAGACCACTGATGAAGGGATTGACAGGCAGTGATGATGAAGGGGGGGGGGGTGATGACAAAGGCCGCAGTGCTCTTCAACCTGCAAACCTCCAGAGGTTTCAAAACTACAACTCCCAGCATGCCTGGACAGCCGATGGCTGTCCGGGCATGCTGGGAGTTGTAGTTTTGCAACATCTGGAGGTCCGCAGGTTGAAGACCACTGAGAAGGGATTGACAGGCAGTGATGATGACGGGGGTCTGGATGATGACATGGGGGGATGATGTATTTCCCACCCTAGGCTTATAGTCGAGTCAATTACTTTTCCTGGGTTTTTGGGGTAAAATTAGGGGCCTCGGCTTATATTCAGGTCGGCTTATACTCAAGTATATACGGTATCATTCAATATAGGAAAGGTAAAAAGAGTAAATAGCGAAACACGCTAGAAAAGGAAAAGAAAGAGGAACTGGAAGATGAGGACGCCACGGGGGGAGGGTGTAGATACATGGAAGGGTGAAAGGAGGTTTATATGTATGGAAGTATGTGATGATAACATGCATATGGAGAATGTTAATAATTAATTGTACATGATGAAATACCAATAAAAAATTTAAAGAAAAAAAAAAAAGAAGTAAACCAATCCATTTCAGCGGACCTGTGGCCAACCTCCAAAAACTGAGCTTTAACAGTGATTAAATAGATTAGGGCACCCTGATCACAGACCTTTTTATAGTTTCTTGATATGCTCTCCTGTTACTGATATATGAGGGTTTATAGTTTGTCAGAGAATTCAGAGAATCAGTCAGATGGGAGGGAACTTGGGAAAAGGGGTATGTGATCAGGGCATCCTAAGCTATTTAAATGGGTATTCAAGGCTTTTTTATTTTTTATTTGACTATGCTACAGGGGCTGTAAAGTTAGTGTAGTTCATAATATAGTTTCTGTACCTGTGTTTCATGGTGGTCTCGCAATTCTGTGATTTTCGCCCATACATTTATTTTTAACAGCATACAAAATGAGTGTTGTCTCAGGTTTTCCCAGTTTGCAATGTGGTCCGAGACATTACATCACTAGTCAGATGTTCAGAGGGAGCCTGTCTTTGCTTCAATGGGTGGAGCGACCGCTGGATGGGAGATCATTCTGCAAGAATTTGCACCAGCTGGAGGCACCCTGGTCAGAAAACACTGGTCTATTGTATTGAAGGCAGCACAGGTGTATTTCAATAAGTTGGGTGGCTGATGTGTGGAAGGGAAAAAAAAATACCTCACACTTACAAACAAGGAACTATGGGATTTGTAGTTTGAGGGAATGAACTCCAAAAGGAAATGTAACCCCTTTAATGATAATTATATTTTATTTTGGGGGGGTTGGCCACAGGTTCTGTTTCAATAGGTTGGATGGCTGATGTGTGGAAGGGAAAAAAATGACCTCACACTTACAAACAAGGAGCTATGGGATTTGTAGTTTGAGGGAACAAACTCCAAAAGGAAATGTAACCCCTTTAATCATAATTATATTTTACTTTTGGGTGGATGGCCACAGGTTCTCTCAAACTTTGGAGTTTGTTCCCTCAAACTACAAATCTACCAAAAGGTTTTGCAATCGCTTTCATTAGAAAATTGTCAGTATTTCATATTGAAAAAGCCAGTCAAACAACTGCCCCCCCGCCTGCTTGGTCACATACTAGTCCTGCTGTGTCCATGCGTCATCACCTATGTCATGGACACACTTCCTTGATTGACAGCTGTGAGGAAAAATCCTCCCACTGTCATCTTGTGTCCCGCTACTGTCAGTGAGGACAAGCTGGGAGTTGTAGTTTTGCTAATGCTATGGGAGATGTGAGCAGACAGCATACTGAGGGAGGGGGTGGAGACCTGTACAGCGAGGCCACGCCCCTTCCCTTTTGAGAGGAATTTAGACTGGTGAGCTAAATTAAAAGTGTAATAAAAAAATAAAATAAAAGTGCTAGACACATAACAATTAGATGTACATGGTCAGGATTAGGTACTGAGTGATTTATTAAAAAAAAAATGTTTTTTTGTTGGATCTGACGGGTACGCTTTAAAGCATACCTGTTATGAAACAGTGACAGGAATGATCACTGGGGATCGCTATATTTTCCCAAGGTACCTGTCATTTGTGGACACCAGGTTTTAGGAAGCACATATGTAATTAAAGGGAAAGCTGAGTACGATATGGGAAATAGTTAAATGGGCACTGTCACCAACTTAATTTTTTGATATGTTGTAGTACTTATGTGCTACAACATATCTCTAATATACTTTCATTATTTTATTTTTCATTAAAAAGGTTTAATTTACATTTAAAAACCGGCCACTGAAAAAGGACTGATTTTGGAGTGGCAATCAGTCCTTTTTCAGTTAATCAATCAGACAGGCAGGAGCGAGCGCATTGCCTCCCCGGCCACTGGCTGGGAGGCCACTCCTCCCGCACATCGCCGCCGCCTCGTTGCCGCCGCTGTCCCTCCACGCCCGCTGCCGGACTCTGCAGTAACTGCAAGTGTAATGAGGGAACAGGGTATGCGGGGTGGGGGTTGGGGGTGTAAGGAGTGAACGGGCTAGTGCCGTAGCGGGGGGGGGGGAAATGGGCTGGAAAAAAAAAAAAATAGGATGGTGGGAGCTACCCTTTAAAGCCCTCGTGAGTCTTCGTTTGCTAGGGACTTTGGTAAATCCTGTTGTTGGGCCGGGATTTCTATGGGATGAGAGACAGGTTGGTAGTGAGGACTTTCAAACCCTTCCTGGCCAAGTCCAGATTTTAAGACTAGTCCAGATCAGCACAGGTGCTAAACATAGATCATCACAGGGTTTTAAAACTAGGTGAGAGTTAGTCTGCAAGTGAGGCTGTGAGAGCCCTGCACCACTTATGGGAGGTTTTCAACCTCAAAAGGGAACATTGTAACTAGAGATGAGCGAACTTACAGTAAATTCGATTCGTCACGAACTTCTCGGCTCGGCAATTGATGACTTATCCTGCATAAATTAGTTCAGCCTTCAGGTGCTCCGGTGGGCTGGAAAAGGTGGATACAGTCCTAGAAAAGAGTCTCCTAGGACTGTATCCACCTTTTCCAGCCCACGGGAGCACCTGAAAGCTGAACTAATTTATGCAGGAAAAGCCATCAATTGCCGAGCCGAGAAGTTTGTGACGAATCGAATTTACTGTAAGTTCGCTCATCTCTAATTGTAACCTGTGGAAGAAACACATTTGTTGACTGTTGTGTTGAGTGGTAGTAAGCCACCTCTTAAGGGGGGGGGGGGGGGGGGCTTGCTACCCAAAAAAAAAAAACATAGGAAAAGACCTGTTTAAATTTTATTTCTGTGTGCCCAGTTTTCGGTTATTTGACTGGTTTTATGGAGCTTATCTCTCACACTGTGTATTGCATATTGCCTTGTGCTGTACATTGTGTTGTTAGATATATAAACATGTAGTATGTTCCAATAAATGTGAAACACAATACTAAGCAACACAAACTGCAATATGATGCATAATAAACAAATTATTATGAAGGAAAGAAAAGGCAATATAGTCCTATGTTGCACACCCTGTTGCACTGTGGTATGCAAGGGACCTAGTAATTTATTAATATTGTAACAAATTGTATTTATATGTGTTTTTCCATATATTTGTATTGCTAGTATTATAGATTATTAGTGAGAAATGGTTTATATTAAAGGTATTTTCCAGCAGGAAGGGCTGTTTACTGCAGCATTTCTTCTGTATATTGGGCTCAATTAACTAGATTGGTCATGATAAACAGATCAAACATTAATGTCATAGTATTGTCTATTCTGTAACGTGTTGCTGGCTACTAAACTACCAAACTAATTGTCAGAGTATACTATCTGCCCCAGGATTCACTGCCATCCAAACTGCTGCTTAGCTAATTCCCCTCTGTAAGGCTTGTTTTTTTTTTCTCCCATCCCTTTCCTGTGACTGCAGTTCCTTGCTTTACCCACAGGGTCAGCACACATGCTTTTTCTGCAATGTGTCCCCCACTTATTCCTGTTTGGCGCTATGTATTTAAGGCTGCTCTGCCCATACACCTGTGTCTGAGTAGTGTGGTTTTGCCATAGAGCATATGTGTTATTCCTGATCTGTCATCCTTTGCCCCGCCTGTGCCTGTTCTTCTGATGTTGCCTTTGTCTTACCCTTGTGTACTACAATGACCTTCCTGGGCTTGACCAAGACCTTTGACTCTAAATTTGTGCTGCCTGCTACGATTCATTACCTATACCTGACTGATCGTGTGCTGCCTCCCACAATTGCCTGTACCTGACTCTGTATATGTGCCATCTGCCTCACCTGCTCATCTTGGACTTGACTCTGTTACCTGGCTGCCAACCTATGCCGACCTGTGCCTAGGACAGCAGCGTAGAGTGGGGCACCACTTAAATGAGGAAAAATAAAGCAATATGTTTTGTGTAGAATTTGCCACCATGCTGTGGCCTAGAGAATAAAAAATACCCCTTTGGTGGAAGTCCAATTTCAACATCCAGGAGTGGAATAAAGGGTAAAAAATCTAACACAATGGTTCCACACTCATTGGGGGCATTAAAAATGGATATACAAAATATGTATTCGAAGAGTTTGGTAGAAATTCAAAACACATGGCTTTGTAGAAATATTTTCCAAATAAATTAACCATTTGAAATGTTTGTTGTTGTGAGAAGTGCCCATTACAATGTCCATTTTCCTAGAGGTCAACACAACTTAGAATCTTTTTAAGTAGGAATTGTATTAGACTTTTATATTGGGCATTCCAATATTAGAAGAGGTTGACAAACATTAGGTGACTACACGTTCCTAACTGAAACACTACAGCCACTAATAATGTTCAAACAAAATATTTATTGAGAATTACAAATATATATATATATATATGTGTGTGTGTGTGTGTGTGCTTTTATTGGTTTTGTAATTCTCAATAAAGATTTATATATTTTTTGAACATTATTTGTGGTTGTAGTGTTTCAGTTATTGGTGTATTGATCTTTTTACACTACACAGAGTAGGGATTAGGGATATATTGGTAACCCTTACTTATTGGTGGTGGAGGTGTTAGGTGACATCAAAGGATCAACCTTATAGTGACCGAAATTTTAAAGTGATGCACACCTTCTCACTCTCTTGCTGCTTTGAAAATTTAAATGTAGTTATTTCCATATTCATTTACTATGCAGTATGCTATGAATGTTTGTCTTTGGACAGAGCAGAGCCACACTTTGCTCTGCTATATAAAACTTATATCCGGTGAGAAGATTTACTTTTGCAACACCACTCTGCAAGAATTATTAAGACATGTCTAGGTTCAAATATAGTGCTAAAATAAATCACACAAATGAATCAATATATTATATAATAGAGAGAGCCTGAGAAGAACTGAGTAAGGGAACAACATATTCTAATGACAAATACAATTTCTTAAGGTGGAATTCTCAGTTTACTGAATTCAATTTGGATTAAGAAGTTATTATGATTTTTATGGCAAGAAAATTATTCGGATTTCAGCATAAGCTATTAACCTGCAAGAGAGCAACATGTCTTGAGAGTATTATTTGCTTATTATTTATACTAATGCACCCTTTTATCATATTGGGTAGCATATAATAGCCAACCAGGGTGGGGCTTGTAGCCTGTCCTCCCCCCCCCCCCCCCCCTCCCATTGTATGTGTGCTCAGGCACACTGGAGGTAACCGGGGAGCAGTCTACAAGTCGGACCTAATGCTGCTGTAATTTGGTTCCTGGTTTTGCTTATCCAGCACAGGTAGGTTAGTGTTAGGTCCCGTACCACTTGAGAAACCTTGGCGTTGGTGTGCGGGCTCAGGTGTGTCCTTCATATAAGGATATACTGGCTAATGTCAAAATTTCACATTAGTTTTGAGGGTTAGCCAATGTCATTGTTTACATCTACCACAGTAGTGTACCTATATTGTGGTACTTGTGACCGTCTGCAGGCATCCTCCATTGCATGCATATTATGCTGGGGATCGCCCATAGCAACAGACCACAAGTGCAGGACCTCCACCCCAGCATAGGTGCACAACTGCACTTGGGATTCAGCACCTCCTGCCATTTCAGACCATGTCAAAGTAGCTGTTATTTGCTTATGGCCATGCTGCTATGTCCATTATAAATACAACCTCTTTAAAAGACTAATTTTTAGGGACCCATCATCCTCATCCTGACCAGACTGATTTTTACAGGGGTAAGCAGTAAATATGCCCAGGTCTGGGTAGAAAAAGCAAATTCCTGGTGTCAGGGGGAGATTTATCAAAACCTGTCCGGAGGAAAAGTTGCTGAGTTGCCCATAACAACCAATCAGATCACTTCTTTCATTTTTGAAAAGGCCTCTGAATAATTGAAGAAGAAATCTGATTGGTTGCTATTGGCAACTCAGCGACTTTTCCTCTGGACAGGTTTTGGTAAATCTCCCCCTCAGTCTTCAGACATGGAGGTGCCTGCTCAGCCAACTGCTGGCTGCAACAGTGTGAAGCACAATTATATCCTATCTATATTGGCCTCTTGGTTACAGCCATAACTCTTCCCAACAAAACTCCACAATTTACTTATGACTTGCTTGTATTAACCCTCTTTGACTCAAACGAACATCAGCCCCTGGAAATACAGTGTTATATGTGATGTACTGTTATTATTGGAAGGCAGTCCAGTGTTGCCTTGGATCTTCCCCAGGCATCACCAGAATTGTCCCTGGTGACCGGCACATCTGTGTTTCTTGCAAAAATAAAAAGTGGATTTTATTATTTTATACCAACACGTGTAGAGTTACAGGCCATGTTTCTGCTGGCTCACACATATTGGGGGAGATTAATCAAAACCTGTCCTGAGGAAAAGTTTCCCAGTTGCCCATAGCACCCAATCAGATTGCTTATTCTATTTTTAAAAGGGGCCTGTGCAAAATAAAAGAAGTTATCTGATTGGTTACAACTGGGCAACTTTTCCTCTCCCCCAATGTCTGGGTGATACAGCAGAAACATTGCCTTTAACTCTACACATGTTGGAATAAAACCCACTTTTTTTTTTTTTTTGTAATAATAAGATTTGCTGTGGATTTGTGACCAGGATACCTACAATTGCTGTTCTCTTGAGAAACTATATATATATATATATATATATATATATATATATATATATATACATACACACACATACGCCTGCCCCCATGCAGGCTGTTGGCTGGCACAATTACATGGTGCTGGTATGCAGTAATTTCCAGGGCTGGCTTTTGTCCCCAGTCCGGCCCTGCCGTCATAGTACCACATGTCACTGTATCAAGAAAAGCCAATCAAGGGGTGAAAACACTGAGCCAATCAGCTGCAGCATCGGCAATTACACTTTCTGGCAGTGGAAGATTTAAATGAACATTTGCTTGGCTCAAATGGCTGCCATTTGTGGCTCTATCCTGTCACCTGTATTTCTGTTCCCTATGCCTTGTCTGCATTTCCCTACCTCTCCTGTCCTTACCTTTTGCCTGTTGTTTGACTATTCACCTGCCTGCTGACTTGGACCTGACCCTTACATCCTGGTTTGATCCTAGGTTGCTCTGACTCTGCTTCATGTAGGACAAGGATAGATGTAGCCCTAAGCTCACCCACAGCCACTTTGCCTGCCTACTTGAGTAGCCACCTTAAAAGACGGATCCTCAACATTGTGGTGGTCCTTGTTCTAAATAAGTGCAGTAGTGTAACAATATCTACAACAATAAATCAAACAATGTAGAGACGTTTAGGAAACAGGTCAGGATACAAAGGGTTAACAGGCTAAATACAAAAAACACATGGGATAAACACACTACTAAATGTAATAAGCAGAAAATAGTACTCCCGATTCAAGTCTGTATCACTCCCGAGACAAGTCCGTCTTAAAAGTAGCAAAATGAGCAATCAGCTGGGAACCAAAAGAAATCACAATGGGAGCCCTGAGTGACCTAGCAAGGTATATGTTTTTTTTTGTTTTTGTTTTTTGTCTTAAAGGGGTACTCCTGTGGAAAACTTTTTTTTTAAATCAACCGGTGCCAGAAAGTTAAACAGATTTGTAAATCACTTCTATTAAAAAATCTTAATCCTTCCAGTACATTTTAGGGGCTGTATACTAAAGAGAAACCAAAAAAGAAGTGCGTTTCCTCTGATGTCATGACCACAGTGCTCTCTGCTGACCTCTGCTGTCCATTTTAGGAACTGTCCAGAGCAGAAGAAAATCCCCATAGCAAACATATGCTGCTCTGGACAGTACCTAAAATGGACAGCAGAGGTCAGCAGAGAGCACTGTGGTCATGACATCAGAAGAAATGCATTTCTTTTTTGGATTTCTTTTTAGTATACAGGACCTAAAAAGTACTGGAAGGATTAAGATTTTTTAATAGAAGTGATTTACAAATCTAGGAAGTGGTTAAAGTCTTGAATAGAATACAGCAAAAATTAATGGTAATTGTATCAATTTGTATATACTTTTGTGTCAGGTTCCAATCCTCTGTGCAGAGGGCTCGCAGCTGGAGACACTGCCGTCTCCTATATATGCAGCGGCAATTTTGAATGTAAAACAGCGCTTATAAGATAAGTTCCGATCCTCGATCTTATAAGTGCTGTTTTACATTCAAAATTGCCGCTGCATATATAGGAGACGGCAGTGTCTCCAGCAGCGAATCCTCGGCACAGAGGATTAGAACATATTACAAAACACTGCGATTTTATTTGTCATATTACCGCTTCATAAATCAGGAGACGGCAGTGTCTACAGTTGCGAGCCCTCTGCACAGAGGATTGGAACCTGACACAAAAGTATATACAAATTAATACAATTACCATTCATTTTTGCTGTATTCTATTCAAGACTTTAACCACTTTCTCTTCCAACTGGATACAAATATTTGTGAAAATAGCAACTCAAACTGTTATATTACCGCTATTCACAAATCACCAATTCCGATCATCCTTATAGATACGTGGACACTTATTTATTGTTGTACATTTTTATTTGTTTATTATAATTATTGTATTTTATCATTAGTAAATATTTAAACCTTGGCAATTTAATATATAATTTTACTGTGGGATCACATGGGCCCTGTGATCTGCAGTATATTATACCTATATGTACAATTTTATATCATATTTAATAAACATTTTAATTTAATCCAATATTCAAGACTCTGAGCCCCAATTTCTTTCATTTGTATCTCCCCCCTTTCGGCACTGTGGGTATAGGGGCTATTTGGGTAGCTCGAGCCATTGGTCACTAGGTTAATACGAGCCTCTCTACCATTTTTTTCCTCCATATGATTTACAAATCTGTATAACTTTGTGGGACCAGTTGATTTAAAAAAAAAGTTTTCCACAGGAGTACCCCTTTAAAGGAGTTATCCTGCATATTTAAAATTGTGGGATAACTTCTTTAAAGCCAAAAAATGATTTGTGCTGCTATTGGTGCCTTTTTCTTGCAGTAGGCTCTCCCACTAAACCATACCCAGATGTCTTAATATTTTTCAAAAATGCTGCAAGGAGTGAATAGTAGCAAACTTTAGTGCTAATTCAGTACCATTATTAACCAAAAATGGTGCAAAATGAACCATAAATTCCCTCCACTGGGTGTTTTATGCCATAAGAAATGTTCTATTGCCTTTAAAGGTTTTTTAGAGCGACAAGAATATATATTCGAGACTTTCAGGGACCCAGGAGGCTTCAGAGTAAGGGTGGAAGAGATTTGCTGACACCATTCTGAATGTTTTTTTTTATTTTTTTATTTTAGATGACCATGCAAGTCCACTTGAAAAAAGCTTCCATATATACTCTGAAGGGTTAAAGTCATGGTGAGGCTATAAAAGCTTTTCTTTGTTCTTGCACTGGAAGGAGAAAATTACAATGTGTTCACGACTGACTGTACATCCAGGTCACAAGCTCTTACACTCATTGTCAGAAGGTATCACATTAATTCTACAGTACTGCTAATGGACTAGAAATGAAGATGCAGAAAAAAATGCATTTATTTCAAGTGGAAGCAAAGTGCTTCAGATTATATCACGTATCATGAATGAACTCAAGATTATATTAACAGAGGGGCACAAAACAAATGTACAAATGACTTAATCCTATAGTTTAGCTGATCTTGCTGACGAAGGCTTTGGAACGTACCAATGGGTAATTCAATTACCACATTTAGATCTAGAACTACCTTAAAGGGGAACTCTAGTACTAGACATCTTATCCCCTATCCACAGGATAAGGAATAAGTGTCTGATCGCGGGGGGTCCAGCCGTTGGGACCCCCCGCAATCTCCAGCTTGGCACCATTGGAGATTCGCATGCACAGAGCAATCTTAGCCAGAAACTATGCCCCCTCCATATATATCTATTGGAGATCTGGAGATACATGAACGCTGTATCACATATACATGAATGAAGGGGGTGCCTCAACCAGGGCCACTCCAAATGTTTAGAATGCCAGGGTGCGGGCCAGGGATTGCGGGGTTAACAGTGTTGGGCAAGGAAAAGGAAGGTCACTTCTGCTTCTGATCTCCCAAGTAAAATTGCCAAGTTGGGCGATGATGCGAGGGCCTCAGTGTCAGAGATGGCAACCCTAGTGGATACTGTTCTCCCTAACAGCCGGGGGAACAGCTCAACTAGTAGTGTGGGGGATGGTAACGCAGGTAGGCCAAGACAGTTAGTTGTGGTAGGGGATTCTATAATCAGGAAGACGGATAGAATAATTTGTCGCCAAGACCACCTCAACTGAATGGTTTGCTGTCTCCCTGGTGCCAGGGTTCGGCATGTGGTGGAAAGGGTGGACAAATTACTAGGGGGGGCTGGGGATGACCCAGCTGTCGTGGTCCATGTGGGAACCAACGACAGAATACATGGTAGGTGGAGGTCCTTGAAGAATAATTACAAGGAACTAGGTGCCAAGCTAAAGGGAAGGACCTCTAAGGTTGTGTTCTCTGGAATACTTCCTGTGCCATGCGCATCGCAGGAAAGACAGCGGGAGCTTAGGGAGTTAAATGCATGGCTTAAGTCGTGGTGTGAGGGGGAAGGGTTTGGGTTTTTAGAGCACTGGGCTGACTTTTCATTAGGGTACAAACTCTATTCTACGGATAATTTGCACCTGAATGGAAGGGGGTCTGCTGTGCTGGGGGAGAGAATCCTGGAAGGGGTGGCTGAGTATTTAAACTAGGTGAGTGGGGGGAGGATAATAAAGCAAAGAAAGCAGACAGTGGGATGGATAGGTTAGAGAGGGGTCAGGACATAATGGCGGGTGGAGAGGAGTCCTGTGGGGGGAGGTTAAGAGCAGTGGATAAGGAGATTCATGCGTTACAAACCAGCTGTAAAAATAAATGTAGCCCGAAAAATTGTAATCCCAATAATTCAAAAAATTCCATTAGCCCCAATAACTCAATAACTACAATAAGCCCCATTAACTCAAAAAATACCGTTAGCCCCAATAACTTAAATAACAACGTTAGACGCAATAACGCAAAAAATCCCATTAGCCCCAATAACTTAAATAATAACGTTAGACCCAATAACTCAAAAAATCCCATTAGCCCCAATAACTTAAATAGTACAATTAGCCCTTATAACTCAAAAAATGACATTAACCCCAATAACTCTGAAAATCCCATTAGTGAGACTACATGTGTAAAACTTAATGGAAATGTAAAGTGTATGTTCACAAATGCCAGAAGCCTAGCAAATAAAATGGGGGAGCTTGAGGCCTTGATACTGGAGGAACACATTGATATAGTTGGGGTCACTGAGACATGGCTGGACTCCTCGCATGACTGGGCTGTCAATCTGCAGGGGTTTACATTGTTTCGCAAGGATAGAATGAACAGAAAAGGTGGTGGAGTCTGTCTGTATGTAAGAAGTGGTATGAAAGTCAATGTGAACGATGCCATAGTGTGTGATGATTCTGAGGATGTGGAATCATTGTGGGTAGAATTACAAAAGGAGGGAAATACTGAAAAAATAATATTTGGTGTAATCTACAGACCCCCTAATATCACTGAAGAGATAGAAGGTCGGCTGTATAAACAAATAGAGAGGGCCGCCCGGGCAGGTACAGTGGTAATAATGGGAGATTTTAACTATCCAGATATAGATTGGGGTCCGGGGTTGGCTAAAACTACAAAGGGGAGAAAATTCCTAAATTTATTGCAGGATAATTTTATGGGCCAGTTTGTGGAGGACCCAACAAGAAGTGATGCCTTGTTGGATCTGATCATTTCCAACAACGCAGAGCTGGTTGGTAATGTAACTGTGCGGGAAAACCTTGGTAATAGCGACCACAATATAGTTACTTTTGACTTAAAATGTAGAAAACAAAGACAGACGGGGAAAGCAAAAACATATAACTTTAAAAAGGCAAACTTCCCTGGGTTGAGGGCTGCACTACAGGACATAGACTGGGGGGAGGTGTTCTCAAATACTGATACAGAAGGTAAATGGGACATCTTTAAATCAACTCTAAATAACTATACAGCTAAATATATACCAAAGGGGAACAAATATAAACGATTAAAACTAAATCCTACATGGCTGACAAATGAGGTTAAAAGAGCAATAAACAACAAAAAAATAGCCTTCAAAAAATACAAATCTGATGGGTCAGCTATAACATTTAAACAGTACAAGGAGCTTAATAAAATCTGTAAAAATGTAATAAAAACAGCAAAAATTCAAAATGAGAGACAGGTGGCCGAAGAAAGCAAAACTAATCCTAAATATTTTTTTAGATATATAAATACAAAAAAACCAAGGACAGAGCATGTAGGACCCCTTAATAATGATAATGGGGAGGTTGTCACGGGCGATCAAGAGAAGGCGGAGCTACTGAATGGGTTCTTTAGTTCTGTATATACTATGGAAGAAGGAGCTGACATTGGCCAGGTCAGTGCTGGTAACACATCATATAATGTACTGAACTGGCTTAATGTAGAGATGGTACAAGGTAAGTTAAGTAAAGTAAATGTAAGCAAATCTCCAGGGCCGGATGGACTACACCCAAGAGTTCTTAGAGAGGTAAGTCCAGTAATATCTGTACCCTTGTTCATGATATTTAGAGATTCTCTGGTGTCTGGTATTGTGCCAAGGGACTGGCGCAAGGCTAATGTGGTACCAATCTTCAAGAAGGGCTCTAGGTCTTCGCCAGGCAATTATAGACCGGTAAGTCTAACGTGCATTGTGGGTAAATTGTTTGAAGGACTTATAAGGGATTACATACAGGAATACATAGGGGATAATAGTATTATAAGTGATAGCCAGCATGGGTTTACTAAGGATAGAAGTTGTCAAACCAATCTAATTTGCTTTTATGAAGAGGTGAGTAGAAGCCTTGACAGAGGAATGGCTGTGGATATAGTGTTTCTGGATTTTGCCAAAGCGTTTGATACTGTCCCTCACAGACGTCTGACAGGTAAGTTAAGGTCCTTGGGCTTGGAAACTTTAGTTTGTAACTGGATTGAACACTGGCTCATGGATCGTACCCAGAGAGTGGTGGTAAATGATTCGTACTCTGATTGGTCCCCGGTTATTAGTGGTGTACCCCAAGGTTCAGTACTGGGCCCGCTGCTGTTTAATTTATTTATCAATGATATAGAGGATGGTATTAACAGCTCTGTTTCTATCTTTGCAGATGACACCAAGCTTTGTAGCACGGTACAGTCTATAGAGGATGTGCATAAGTTACAAGATGACTTGGATAGACTAAGTGTCTGGGCATCCACTTGGCAAATGAGGTTCAATGTGGATAAATGTAAAGTTATGCATCTGGGTACTAATAACCTGCATGCGTCGTATGTCTTAGGGGGGATTAAACTGGCAGAGTCACTGGTAGAGAAGGATCTGGGTGTACTTGTAGATCACAGACTACAAAATAGCATGCAATGTCAGGCTGCTGCTTCCAAAGCCAGCAGGATATTGTCATGTATCAAAAGAGGCATGGACTCAAGGGACAGGGACATAATACTCCCCCTTTATAAAGCATTGGTACGGCCTCACCTGGAATATGCTGTTCAGTTTTGGTCGCCTGTTCATAAAAGGGACACTGCAGAGTTGGAAAGGGTGCAGAGACGCGCGACCAAACTAATATGGGGCATGGAACATCTTAGCTATGAGGAGCGATTAAAGGAGTTACAATTGTTTAGTCTTGAGAAGAGACGTTTAAGGGGGGATATGATAAACGTATATAAGTATATTAATGGCCCATACAAAAAATATGGAGAAAAACTGTTCCAGGTTAAACCCCCCCAAAGGACGAGGGGGCACTCCCTCCGTCTGGAGAAGAAAAGGTTTAGTCTAAAGGGGCGGCACGCCTTCTTTACCGTGAGGACTGTGAATTTATGGAACAGTCTACCTCAGGAACTGGTCACAGCAGGAACAATTAACAGCTTTAAAACAGGGTTAGATACATTCCTGGAACAAAATAACATTAAAGCTTATGCAGAATTATAAAACTACATCCCTTTCCCTTATCCCCTTACATCCTTCCCTTCAATCCCCTGGTTGGACTTGATGGACGTATGTCTTTTTTCAACCATACTAACTATGTAACTATGTAACTATGTAACTATGTAACAGTGGCCGGACCACCCTGGGATCAGACACATTCCTTATCCTGTGGATAGGGAATAAGATGTCCATTACTAGAGTTCCCCTTTAAGGTAGTTCTTGATTTAAATGTGGTGATTGAATTACCTATTGGTACGTTCCAAAGCCTTCGTCAGCAAGATAAGCTGAATTATAGGTTGCAGTGGGCGGACCCCCGTGATCAGACATCTTATTCCCTCTCCTGATGTCTAGTACCAGAGTTCCCCTTTAAGGTCTCAAGTAAGTTGTACAGAGCTTTAACATAATGGTTAGGTTATCATGTTTCATATTTCCGTGTATTTCCATATTAAAAAGAGTTGTGATGTTCTCAATTGGGTGCCTTTGGATCCTAAATTTCTGCAAAGAAATATGACATCTGTGTATACAGAAAATATTGTAAAAAGCCTTTGTATGAATTTCGATTTTGTCCACTCAACAACTGGTAAGGAGGATAAAGTCTTAAGAAGAAAATATACAACAGCCAAAATACCTTATAGAAGTCATATGGAACTACTTTTGGTATTACAGAACACCACCATGTGGATATGGTACCATACAAGTGCAGTCTGCACATGAGTAGAGAGTGCAGTGTAGAGAATTACCAAATACAGAATATGTTAAAGCATTGTTCAAGTAGATAAACTGTGTGCATAAGGCTCGGGCTGAGCTAACAATAAAAAACAAAATGCTTATATCCACCATAAGATGGTGATATGAATGGTCATCTAGGATCGCCATATTTCTCCAAGGTACCTGTCGTATGTTGATATCAGGTTTCAGGAAGCATACTGTATATACTCGAATATACCCGAATATAAGCCGAGGCCCCTAATTCCACCCCAAAAACCCAGGAAAAATTATTGACTTGACTATAAGCCTAGGGTAGGAAATACATCATCCCCCCCCCCCCCTGTCATCATCCACACTCCCGTCATTAATACCCCCGTCATTAACAACCCCCGTCATTAACACCCGTCATCATCGCCTCCCCCCGTCATCATCACCGCCTGTGGTCTTCAACCTGCAGTTACGTTCATGCGCAGGGACGTCGCTGCGCGTTGTCGTCAAGGCAACGTCACTAGTCCGGGGCCGGCCCGGAGCAGAGAACAGGGCCTCCCGGTGAGGATGGACAGCCCGGAATGACTAACCCTCCCCACCGGACGGTCCCTGCAGCATAGGTGGTCGAATATGGACGGCCCGGACGAGCTCACCCTTCCTTCCCACCGAGGGGAGGTGAGTAGAAAAAAAAAGGGGGGTCTGGATGATGACGAAAGCGTGGCAGTGGTCTTCAACCTGCGGACCTCCAGATGTTGCAAAACTGCAACTCCCAGCATGCTCGGACAGCCAGGGGCCCGAAGAAGCGCAACAGCGCGATACGGTCATTGCTCTGTGTGATCTCCTCTTAACCCCCCCCGCACACCATCTCGTCCTCCTTCCCTACCTTCATGCTCTGTTGCTGAACGCATGTGAAAAATAAAGAGGTACCTGTCTACAACTACAAAGTGGTGAGTGCTCAGTTTTTTTGTCTTTTTGGAGTAATTCCTTGTATCATTTCATTAAAGACCCAGGGATGAGACTGTGAGGCGATAGGTTTATGCATGTGAATATTAGCAATGTCCTTCGCATGATGTTACAGCGCATGCGCAGACGAACAAAATTTTGCTATTAATTTCGCAATAGCGAAATTTCCAAATTCAAAAAAACGTCACGAATATAACGAATATTCGAATTTCACGAATATGGGACGAATATTTGTCCTCATATTCGCGAAATGTCGCGAATTCGAATATGGCATATGCCGCTCATCGCTAGTAATGACAGAGTCTCTTACTGTTTAGTCTGCTAGCGATCAGTTGTAAGCTGCTGTATGTGCAACATAACCCCAGAGAAATGAGGCGTTACATGGGCTGTCTGTGCAAAGCACAGACATGCTAGATCTACTGGTGACAGAAAAGACCTTTGAGTGAACCCCTGTATCGCTCTTTCTAAAGTGGCAAACATGGCATAAATCATCCACAACTGTTGCAAGAAATTATGCTACTCTTTGTATGCCAGAAACATAAAAACCTTGTTGAATTCCCACCAATATGTTTCCTGAAAGGTAATTGGGACAAAGGCAAAAAAAAAGACGTTAAAAGATACTTGCTGTATGCACTCCACAATGGTTCCTTGCCAAACTACAATAACTTAAAAAAGTTTAAAAGTTTAAAGGGGTACTCTGCCCCTTGACATCTTATCCCCTATCCAAAGGGGATAAGATGTCTGTGGCGGGGGTCCCGCAATCGCTCCTGCAGCATCCACTTGTCATCAGCTGCACGGAGCGAAGATCGCTCCGTGCCTGATGACTCACGATACAGGGGCCGGAGTATTGTGATGTCATGTCTCCGCCCCCTCATGACGTCATGCCTTACCCCCTCAATGCAAGCCTATGGGAGGGGGCGTGACTTGCATTGCATACTCCGGCCCCTGTATCGTGAGTCATCAAGCACAGAGCGATCTTCGCTCCGTGCAGCTGATGACAAGTGGGTGCTGCAGGAGAGATTGTGGGGGTTCCCAGCGGCGAGACCACCGCAATCCTTTGGATAGGGGATAAGATTTCTAGGGGCGGAGAACCCCTTTAAATTATAGTAAATGATACTGGTCCCTAAAATGTACCTGCACTTACAGATGACTTTTTTTAAGTTAAACTGTTATGTGTGTACATGAGAGGTAGCACTATTTCTACCATTTTCAGAAGTTTTATGCTCTGCAGGCTCCATCTGTACTTTCCAGTTTCCTCAAAAGCTATTGGGTGGAGACTAGCTGTTATGATTTTTCCTATATAATGCACACACACAAGAGAAGATCCTGCCCCCCATATTTTCATAGCACATACTCAGAAACAAGAGCAGTATGGAAGACGTGATAGAGCAGTGTTAAGTAGTGAAAGCTGTGAATCCAGCCTGAGGGTGAGATATAACACTTACTAAAAGCTGAAAATCCTAAAATTCACAGCACTGGTAAAACTATTCATTTATTGAAGATCCATTAAAATCAACATGATACAAAAAAGGTGCAAACTGGCATGTTCGAGGTAAAAACCTCCCCCTCTGACGCGTTTCCGCCCTACCGGGCCTTAATCATAGAATAGAATATGATTAAGGCCCAGTAGGATGGAAATGCATCAGGGGGGAGGTTTTTACTTCGAACATGCCTGTTTGCACCTTTTTTGTATCATGTCGATTTTAATGGATCTTCAACAAATGAATGGTTTTACCAGTGCTATGAATTTTTGGATTTTCATTCTGGAGATGTTACGCCGAGCGCTCCGGGTCCCTGCTCCTCCCCAGAGCGCTCGCGGCGTTCCTCTCTCTGCAGCGCCCCGGTCAGACCCGCTGACAGGGAGCACTGCACTGACATTGCCGGCGGGGATGCGATTCGCATAGCGGGACGCGCCCGCTCGCGAATCGCATCCCAACTCACTCACCTGTCCCCGGCTGTCACGTCCTGGCGCGCGCGGCTCCGCTCCTTAGGGCGCGCGCACCAGCTCTCTAGGATTTAAAGGGCAAGTGCACCAATGATTGGTGCCTGGCCCAATCAGCCTAATTAGCTTCCACCTGCTCCCTGTCCATATTACCTCACTTCCCCTGCACTTCCTTGCCGGATCTTGTTGCCTTGTGCCAGTGAAAGCGTTTAGTGTTGTCCGAAGCCTGTGTTCCAGATCTCCTGCTATCCTCATTGACTACGATCCTTGCCGCCTGCCCCAACCTTTTGCTACGTCTGACCTTGCCTCTGCCTAGTCCTTCTGTCCCACGCCTTCTCAGCAGTCAGCGAGGTTGAGCCGTTGCCGGTGGATACAACCTGGTTGCTTCCGCCGCAGCAAGACCATCCCGCTTTGCGGCGGGCTCTGGTGAAAACCAGTAGCAACCCTAGAACCGGTCCACTGACACGGTCCACGCCAATCCCTCGCTGACACAGAGGATCCACATCCAGCTGGCCGAATCATAACAGTAGATCCGGCCATGGATCCCGCTGAGGTGCCGCTGCCAAGTCTCTCTGACCTACCCACGGTGGTCGCCCAGCAATCGCAGCAAATTGCCCAACAAGGACAGCAGCTGTCGCAGTTGACCGCCACGTTACAGCAACTTCTGCCACTGCTACAGCAGCAACCATCTCCTCCGCCAGCTCCTGCACCTCCTCCGCAGCGAGTGGCCGCTCCTAGCCTCCGCTTGTCCCTGCCGGACAAATTTGATGGGGACTCTATACTCTGCCGTGGCTTCCTGTCTCAATGTTCCCTACATATGGAGATGTTGTCGGACCAATTTCCTACAGAACGGTCTAAGGTGGCGTTTGTAGTGAGTCTTCTGTCTGGAAAGGCCTTGTCTTGGGCCACACCGCTCTGGGACCGCAATGATCCTGCCACAGCCACAGTCCAGTCCTTCTTCGCTGAAGTCCGTAGTGTCTTCAAGGAACCAGCCCGAGCTTCTTCTGCCGAGACTGCCCTGCTGAACCTGGTCCAGGGTAATTCTTCTGTAGGCGAGTACGCCATCCAATTTCGTACTCTCGCTTCCGAATTATCTTGGAATAACGAGGCTCTCTGCGCGACCTTTAAAAAAGGCCTATCCAGTAACATCAAGGATGTGCTGGCCGCACGAGAGATTCCTGCCAACCTGCAAGAACTTATCCATTTGGCCACCCGCATTGACATGCGTTTTTCTGAAAGGCACCAGGAGCTCCGCCAGGAAAAAGACCTTGATCTCTGGGCACCTCTCTCACAGTATCTTTTGCAATCTACCCCTGTGCCTCCCGCCGAGGAGGCTATGCAAGTGGATCGGTCTCGCCTGACCCATGAAGAGAGGACTCGCCGTAGGGATAAAAATTTATGTCTGTACTGTGCTAGTACCGAACACTTCTTGGTGGATTGCCCTATTCGCCCTCCACGTCTAGGAAACGCACGCACCCAGCTCACGTGGGTGTGGCGTCTCTTGGTACGGAGTCTGCTTCTCCCCGTCTCACTGTGCCCGTGCGGATTTCTCCTTCTGCCAACTCCTCCTTCTCAGCCGCGGCCTTCTTGGACTCTGGTTCTTCTGGAAATTTTATTCTGGCCTCTTTGGTGAATAAGTTCTGCATCCCGGTGACCCGTCTCGTCAAGCCGCTCTACATTTCTTCGGTCAACGGAGTTAAATTGGACTGCACTGTGCGTTATCGCACAGAACCCCTGCTCATGAGCATTGGACGGCATCACGAAAAAATTTAACTTTTTGTTTTGCCCAACTGCACCTCTGAAGTCCTCCTTGGTCTGCCATGGCTCCAACGCCACTCTCCTACCCTTGATTGGACCAACGGGGAGATCAAGAGCTGGGGTGCTTCTTGGCATAAAAAATGCCTCACGTCTGCTCCCAGTCCCGTCAGTCAAACCTCAGTGTCTCCTCCTTTACCTGGTCTCCCCAATGCCTATCAGGACTATGCTGTGTCTCCTCCTCATAGCCCCCGTCCTGGTAACACTTTGCCCCGTGCCAAGCGAATCGCATCCCAACTCACTCACCTGTCCCGGTCCCCGGCTGTCACGTCCTGGCGCGCGCGGCTCCGCTCCTTAGGGCGCGCGCGCCAGCTCTCTAGGATTTAAAGGGCCAGTGCACCAATGATTGGTGCCTGGCCCAATCAGCCTAATTAGCTTCCACCTGCTCCCTGTCCATATTACCTCACTTCCCCTGCACTTCCTTGCCGGATCTTGTTGCCTTGTGCCAGTGAAAGCGTTTAGTGTTGTCCAAAGCCTGTGTTCCAGATCTCCTGCTATCCTCATTGACTAAGAACCTTGCCGCCTGCCCCGACCTTTTGCTACGTCTGACCTTGCCTCTTCCTAGTCCTTCTGTCCCACGCCTTCTCAGCAGTCAGCAAGTTTGAGCCGTTGCCGGTGGATACGACCTGGTTGCTACCGCCGCAGCAAGACCATCCCGCTTTGCGGCGGGCTCTGGTGAAAACCAGTAGCAACCCTAGAACCGGTCCACTGACACGGTCCACGCCAATCCCTCGCTGACACAGAGGATCCACATCCAGCTAGCCGAATCATAACAGGAGACAGTGAAGGAGGACTGACTGCACTTGCACGGAGGAGGTGAGCGCTTTCCAATTTTTCTCTTTTTTGCTTACTTACTTAAAGTATTCTGGAGCCTCTCCCATGTCTCTTTCATTATCAGTCTTTCTCCAGGCACGCCCCTGCCCCCTTCATAGACTACTATGGGCAGCTTTTACCTGATACTTCCATTTGCTGGTCCATCATAAAATGAACTTTACGTATAGCAAAGATATCCACAGCAATCATCTGTCTTGTAAGTCTGTGAACATTATTGCTCCATAGCAAGGATTACAAACAGGGAGACAAAACTTTCTGCTACCAACAATTGTTTCTTGTGATGTGAAGGCCTTGCAACAAGGCTAAAGGTTTTATGAAGTGGATATCCTTGCTATATGAGACTGTCCTATGGGACACTGTTTTATGTACACTGAGCACCATCTGCAATCTTTATACCACTGCTTCCTCCTTTGACCTGACAGCTAATAAGATCAGGTAGTGCCGACCAGAATCTCTTGTTAAACAGAGTGAATTATTGATTTTGGAGGAGACCGGCAGCAGGAAAGAAGTGATAAAAGGAGAAGAATTTTTAGGCTGCACTATTGTTTTACGTAAAGTCTTCTGAAAGTGTAATGCCTATTCAAGGCTATAATTTGCTACATCACTAAGAGGTTAAAGCATACTTGTCAGATCCCCCCCCCCCCCCCCCCCCACACACACACACACACACACAATTTTCTTTTATATGTAGCTCAGTACCTCATCCTGATCGCGTACATCTAATTTTTGTGTGTCTACAACCTATATTTCTCTCAGAATTACCTTTATTTACTTGCTGTTATTGCTCTGTGAGGTTTCTGTCCATGTAGAGGCATGGGGCGTGTCCCTCTCTTCTCCTCACTGTGATGACTCCTCCCCCTCCCTCACTCTGCTCTGACTCACAGAGGGCAGGGAGCAAGCACAGCAGCTCTGGACCTGCCTGCAGCCCTGTCAATCACTCATGGTGTCCATGACGTGTCTACAACCACTGGACACGGCAAGACTGGTATGCGTCCGAGGAGGCAGGGGGATCCCTAGTGGCCACTTTTTTGACAGTTTTTTTTCAGTATGAAATATTGAAAATTTTCTGATGAAAGCAATTGCAAAACATATTGCTTATGCATGCTTTATAACATATTAAAAGTTATTGTATCTGACAGTGCCCATTTAAAATGTACTTTACGCAGCTATAGTTACTTAAGACATGAGTACAAAACCTACAATCATTTTCTGGAGGGTTTTAACAATTTTATTGTGACTGTCAGGGGGTTAAATGAGTATTCCGTATTGATGTAAAGTCATGTGTACTTTTCAATTTATTAATTTATGTAATTAATGTTTATACAATTGTAAAAAAAAATATATATATTTTGCATCAATTCCTCACTGTTACTGAACCCATTGCTTCCCAGATTAGCACACATAGCTTTATTTCTTGTCCTAAGATCCTAGTGGTAACTTAGTGTACACATCTTATCCTCCATGTGATTGGTTTTTGTGCTTTTATTTAGTTACTAGCTGAGTACCCGGCATTGCCCGGTTTTTCCTTCCTAATCCTTGTGTCAAAGCTTTTGACTTCATATCCCATACTCATATATTGTTGTCATATCCCAACCCCATATCCCGACCTCCTATCACGTTCTCTTATCCCGTCCTCCTGTCCCGTCCTCCTTTCCCGACCTCCTTTCCCGACCTCCTTTACGGACCTCCTATCTCGACCTCATATCCGACCCATAATATGTGTACCGGGTATTGAAATATCTCCAGCTGTACAGAAGTTATGTGGGAACATACATTTCCCATTGATTTGCATGGGACTTTAAACAAAAACCCTGACCCTCACAAATGGAGGTTAAATTAACTATCCTCTATTTTAAGTGGACATATAAGTAATATGTGACCAAGTATTATCGAAATATCTCCAGCCGTTTGGAAGTTCTGCAGTAGCATATATTTCCCATAAACTTGTATGGGACTTTAAACAAAAACCCTGACCCTGGCAAATGGGGGTGAGTAAGGGTTAAATCACCTATCCTATGTTTGTTGTTGAAATATAAGTAACGTGTGCCAAGTTTCATGTTAATATCTTTAGCTGTTTGGACGTGATGCTGGAACATACACACATACATACATACATACATACACACATTGAGTTTTATATATATATATATATATATATATATATATATATATATATACTAGCACCCGGCGTTGCCCGGTTTTTCCTTCCTAATCATGGTTGGGGAGGAAAATAAACAAAGGAGGAAGCTTTTGACTTCATATCCCGTCCTCATATGTTGTTGTCATATCCCGACCTCCTATCCTGTCATCGTATCCCGTCCTCCTATCCCGTCCTCCTATCACGTCCTCCTATCCCGTCCTCATATCTCGACCTCCTTTCCCGTCCTCCTTTCCCGTCCTCCTATCTCGACCTCCTTTCCCGTCCTCCTATCTCGACCTCATTTCCCATCCTCCTATCTCGACCTCCTTTCCCGTCCTCCTTTCCCGCCCTCCTATCCCGTCCATCTATCCCGTCCTCCTATCCCGTCCTCCTATCGAGTCCATCTATCCCCTCCTCCTATCCCCTCCTCCTATCCCGACCTCCTATCTCGACCTCCTATCCCGTCCTCCTATCCTGTCCTCCTATCCCGTCCTCCTATCCTGTCCTCCTATCCTGTCCTCCTATCTCGACCTCCTATCTCGACCTCCTATCCCGTCCTCCTATCACGACCTCCTATCCCATCCTCATATCTCGACCTCCTATCCCGTCCTCCTATCTCGACCTCCTATCCCGTCTTCCTATCTCGACCTCCTATCCCGTCCTCCTATCTCGACCTGCTATCCCGACCTCCTATCACGTCCTCCTATCACGTCCTCCTATCTCGACCTCCTTTCCCATCCTCCTATCTCGACCTCATTTCCGGTCCTCCGATCTCGACCTCCTTTCCCGTCCTCCTTTCCCGTCCTCCTTTCCCGTCCTCCTTTCCCGTCCTCCTATCCCGTCCATCTATCCCGTCCTCCTATCCCGTCCTCCTATCGAGTCCATATATCCCGTCCTCCTATCCCCTTCTCCTATCCCGACCTCCTATCCCGACCTCCTATCCCGACCTTCTATCTCGACCTCCTATCCCGTCCTCCTATCCCGTCCTCCTATCCTGTCCTCCTATCCTGTCCTCCTATCCTGTCCTCCTATCTCGACCTCCTATCTCGACCTCCTATCCCATCCTCATATCTCGACCTCCTATCCCATCCTCCTATCACGTCCTCCTATCACGTCCTCCTATCTCGACCTCATTTCCCGTCCTCCTATCTCGACCTCCTTTCCCATCCTCCTTTCCTGTCCTCCTTTCCCGTCCTCCTTTCCCGTCCTCCTTTCCCGTCCTCCTATCCCGCCCTCCTATCCCGTCCATCTATCCCGTCCTCCTATCCCGTCCTCCTATCGAGTCCATCTATCCCGTCCTCCTATCCCCTCCTCCTATCCCGTCCTCCTATCCCGTCCTCCTATCCTGTCCTCCTATCTCGACCTCCTATCTCGACCTCCTATCCCGTCCTCCTATCACGACCTCCTATCCCATCCTCATATCTCGACCTCCTATCCCGTCCTCCTATCTCGACCTCCTATCCCGTCCTCCTATCTTGACCTCCTATCCCGTCCTTCTATCTCGACCTGCTATCCCGACCTCCTATCACGTCCTCCTATCACGTCCTCCTATCCCATCCTCCTATCCTGTCCTCCTATCCTGTCCTCCTATCCTGTCCTCCTATCTCGACCTCCTATCCCGACCTCCTATCCCGACCTCCTATCCCGACCTCCTATCTCGACCTCCTATCCCGACCTCCTATCCCAACCTCCTATCCCAGTCCTCCTATCACTTCCTCCTATCCCAGTCCTCCTATCACTTCCTCCTTTCCCGTCCTCCTATCCCGTCCTCCTATCCCGACCTGTAATATGTGTACCAGTTATTGAAATATCTCCAGCCGTACGGAAGTTATGTGGGAACATACATTTCCCATTGATTTGCAAAAACCCCGAGCCTCACAAATGGGGGTAGTTAAGGGTTAAATTAACTATCCTATATTTTAAGTGGATATATAAGTAACATGTGACCAAGTATTATCGAAATATCTCCAGCCGTTTGGAAGTTATGCAGTAACATATATTTCCCATTGACCTGTATGAGACTTTAAACATAAACCCCGCCCCTGGCAAATGGGGTGAGTAAGGATTAAATCACCTATCCTATGTTTGTTGTTGACATATAAGTAACATGTGTGCCAAGT